>NC_084585.2:19519111-19706611 GCF_033978685.3 Nerophis lumbriciformis
TAAGCCATGTGGTCTACATACAACACACAAAGACAAAGATATGTTACAAAGGCCAATTTGTTTCTGGCCAGAACAAATTGACAAAACTATTTTAAATAGCTGCAACATAACATACATAAGTAAACAGCATAATAACAGCATAGATGTAAACCAAGAAAGGCACACACTACATACACAAAGTCTAACCAGGCATTTTCTTCCTCAAGTAATTCTTATACAAAATCATGTCTGAAACCCAGAACACTACACATTTCCCCAGTTTTAGTTTAGAGATAAGGAAAGATTGGCCTGGCCCACTAGCATCCCTCTTTATGTTTGTGAACTTTATAGTCTATACATTTAGAGTGATGTGATAATCAAACACTCTAGAAGTCTAGAATGAAAGAGTATATAAGAGAATTGACAGCAACGTTCCCTCTCAGGAGCGCGCATGTGCAATTGTGCACTGCTCAAGCGTCCTCTGCGCACGGCAAATCTATGCCATGCACAAAATCAAATAAAAAAATAAGCGCATAACAATTTTCGACACACGGACACGACAGAGAAAACCGTTTTCATCATCATTGTTCAAATATTGTAACGTCTGTCGAGACGCTTTGAGGACATGAATTCCATCCATCACTTTACTGAGCAAAACTCTTTACTGTCGGCCATAAACACATCACCAAAACATTAGTAAAAAAAATGATATCTAGCAAAACTGGTCATTTTCTGCAGTACAAACCAGACCAAAAGCAACTTTGTTATATCAACAGCAGCCGCTCGCTCTCTCATGTGCGCCAACACTTGCACATATGGCACTTAGCCAGTGATGCGTTTACAGCCACACAAAAAGTCGGACAACTCCAACACCACACATAAAGTGTCATTCCAGGTCGTTACACTATGATTTACCAATCAAATGTGTGCTTATTCTAGTGTCATTTATTAGGAATCTTAATTTATAAATATTAATCATTAAATGCTGTTAGTATATTAAATAAATACTAATAAAAATATATGTTTTACAAACAGGAAGTTGCAGGAATGTACACATGATCCCCTGCTTACATCTCATTGTGCAACATGTGAATGTTTTAATGGGAACTAAATGCAATGTCTGAAAGGGGTACAAATTATTTCCAAAGCAGGACCTCCACCCAGACAAACAATACAAGTACACAGTTCATGAAAAACAATATTTTTTGTTATTGTCATTATAAGTGGGCCTAAACACTTATATTAGAAATGGAAATGACTGTTGTCATTTGATTATAATAATAAGAGAATGTTGTCTGTCTATCTGTGTTGGCCCTGTGATGAGGTGGGGACTTGTCCAGGGTGTACCCTGCCTTCCGCCCGAATGCAGCTGAGATAGGCTCCAGCGACCCTGAAAGGGACAAGCGGTAGGAAATGGATGGATGGATGGAGATGTAAGTTGTTATTTAGTGAGGTTTGGGACAGGTGTGCTGCTGATGTAGCCACAGTGTGCACGTCTAAAGTTGCTCACATGGACTCCACTCAATGCTCAGGGACTTTTTGCATTTGCTCACACATGAACAATTAGAGGGAACATTGATTGACAGAGTGTGTGTACCTTCAGCGGTGAATGGTGGTGGTGGTGGAGGTGAAGTGGCATCAGAGTCTCTGTCTCTCTTTACTAGCTTCGTCAAAGCATGTTGCTATGTAGCTTGTTTCAGCAGATTTGAATTGCTGTTTTGGGCAGTAGATGGCATCTTTGATCCAAAGCACAATTTACATTTAACTAAAATGTTATTTTCTTTGTGCTCGACAAAAGAAAAGTAGTGAAAATATCTCCATGTTAGCAAACTCGACTTCTGGCTCCGCCATGATCAGACACGCCCCCCCCCCTCGCTCCCCACACTCACACTCAGACACACCCACACAGAGCGCATGTCTCTCTCTCTTCTCCGGCTTGTGACACAAGAAGAATCAGAACGACACAGCAGCCCTCCGATAAAACACACTTTATACTACATAAAAAGTAACGTAAAATAACGCAGTAACGCATCATGTAGTAACGGTAACGGAGTTACTGAATATAAAAAAATAACGCGTTAGATTACTAGTTACCGCCGAAACTAACGGCGTTACAGTAACGCGTTTCTTTGTAACGCGTTAGTCCCAACACTGCTGCTAACCTATTGTTAATTTTGTCATTTGTGAAGTGAATTATATTTATATAGTACTGTTTATCTCTAGAGCGGGGGTCAGCAACCCGCGGCTCTCCAGCCGCAAGCGGCTCTTTAGCGCCGCCCTCGTGGCTCCCTGGAGCATTTTTAAAAAAGGGTTGAAAATGGAAAAAGATGGGGAAAAATAATTTTTTGGTTTTGGTATGTTTTTTGTGTGAGGACAAACATGACACAAACCTTCCCAATTGTTACAAAGCCCACTGTTTAATATGTTTGTGTGTATGCTTCACTGATGAGAGTATTTGGTGAACATCGTTTTGTCCTACTCATTTTGGCGGTTCTTGAACTCACCATACTGTGGACTGTGACGCAACAGTTTGTTTACATGTAAAATCTACCACTCGTTCTTTGTCTCATTTTGTCCACCAAAAGTTTCATGCTGTGCGTGAATGCACAAAGGTGCACTTTTTTGATGTTATTGACTTGTTGGAGTGCTAATCAGGCATATTTGGTCACTGCATGACTGCAAGCTAATCAATGCTAACATGTTATTTAGACTAGCTGTATGTACATATTGCATCATTATACCTCATTTGTAGGTATATTTGAGCTCATTTAATTTCCTTTACTTTTATACTTTTTATTTATAATTTAGTTTTGCATGTGTCATGACCAGATTTAGGACTAACGCGTAACGCGTTACTGTAACGCCATTACTTTCGGCGGTAAATAGTAATCTAACGCGTTATTTTTTATATTCAGTAACTCAGTTACCGTTACTACATGATGCATTACTGCGTTATTTTGCGTAATTTTTTATGTAGTATTGGCTAGAAACTGAGAAGATCTGAATGTGTTTTATTGGAGCGCTGCAGAAGAGGCACGCTCTTTGTGTGTGTATGTGTGTGTGTGTGAGGGGGCGTGTCTGTATTTACTAACAAGACGTCATGGCGAAGCTTGAAGCCGAGTTTCTTAACATGGAGATATTCTCACTACTTTTCTTTTGTCGACCACAAAGAAAAGAACATTTTAGTTAAATGCAAGTTGTGTCTTGGATCAAAGATCCTATCCTAGCAATTAAAATCTGCTGAAACAGCTACAAAAGCAACATGCTTCAACGAAGCTAGTAAAGAGAGACACACTTCACCTCCTAAGCAACAGCGGCTGGATTTTAACGAGGCACTGCTAGCCAGGACAACATTGATAGAGCCATTGCAGCACTGAAGGTACACACACTCTTGTCAATTCTCTTATATACTCTTTCATTCTAGACTTCTAGAGTGTTTGATTATCACATCACTCTAAATGAATAGACTATAAAGTTCACAAACATAAAGAGGGATGCTAGTGGGCCAGGCCAATCTTTCCTTATCTCTAAACTAAAACTGGGAAAATGTGTAGAGTGTTCTGGGCTTCAGATATGATTTTATTTCAGAATTCCTTGAGAGAGAAAAAGCGCCTGGTTAGGCTTTGTGTATGTAGTGTGTGCCTTCTTTGGTTTGCAGCTATGTTGTTATTATGCTGTTTGTTACTTATGTATGTTATGTTGCAGCTATCTAAAATAGTTTTGTCAATTTGTCCTGGTCTGAAACAAATTGGCTCTTTGAAACATATCTTTGTCTTTCTGTGTTGTATGTAGACCACATTGCTTAGCAGAGTTAAGTGATGCAAATGCATGTCAAGTTGATCAACAGATTGTATTATTATCCGGTACAATAACAATACTGAAAGGCTAAAAGGGCATTAAAGGGGGCCTTAAAAAAATAAAAAAATAAAATAATATATAAGTAACTAAATAGTTACTTTTCACAGTAACGCATTACTTTTTGGTGTAAGTAACTGAGTTAGTAACTGAGTTACTTTTGAAATAACTACATTTGAAATAACCAGTAACTGTAACTAGTTACTGGTTTTCAGTAACTAACCCAACACTGGTCATGACACATTTTCTGTATGTAATTTTGGCTGCATTTTAGATAGTTGTTTGTTTGCCATGTTGTTCCAAACCACAGCAAACATTACCTAGCTTGCCAAAGATTGTAATAAATATATTAAAAGATGACAGCCTGGCATTTCCTTTAACTTGAACACACACATCTATACCTTTGGCCATTAAAAGCCAGTAATTTCCAGGAGTTATCTCACCTTCTGAGTAGCCTCTGATTTACTAATGTTTTCTAATGTTGTAAAAATGTGTAGAATAAATATTAAATTTCACCATTTCTGTCAACGAAGATTTGCTTCAGCCTGCAAATGTTTTCTAATGTTGTAAAAATGTGTAGAATAAATATTAAATTTCACCATTTCTGTCAACGAAGATTTGCTTCAGCCTGCAACACATAGTCATTCTGATAGTAGGCTATTATAGCTAATATAGACACTTACGTCATGTGTTGTCTTCATCATAACACTTATATATGGCTTTTCATTTTTTGCGGCTCCAAACAGATTACTTTTTTGTATTTGTGGTCCAATATGGCTCTTTCAACATTTTGGGTTGCTGACCCCCACCCTAGAGACTCTTTACATAGTGAGCCCCTTTATCTATATCTTTTACAGTTTTTTCCATTTGCTTGCGAACATTTTACTAACTACATGTCTTTTTTCAAAAGATATACACACTTTTCCAAACACCATATTAAAATTTCCTAATTCCTAGATTATTTGGAAAATGACACATTTCGGTCAAAACATATGCCCATTCATCAAAATAAAGCAAGCATTAGTAAAAATGCAGTTTTATTTTCATCTCACTCACACAGACTTCAAATGATAAGACACATATTGCAGAAAGTTACACAGAGCAGTGATAAATGCAAAACACAATTGTAAAAACTCCTATTTTACTATAAGAAATCACATGTTTGGGGCATTTTGCCCGACCTTTTTAGCATATGTGATGAATGATTACTGTAACTTGACAAAATATATTGGCAAATCCATAGCAATCGTCCTTGTTTACTTTGAAGTGGGCCTACTTGTAAGGACCTAAAGAGAAAGTAAACATATCCTGTAATCTTTTCAAGAACTGCTCAACAATGATGCTGCAAACTGAAAACATTTGTTTTTACCACAGTTTTGTAAAGTAACATATTACAGTAGTCAACAATGACATGCAGTACAAATTAAAATCTGAGACAAATATAAAGGTTTGAAAAAAAATCTGGAGATAAATCAAAAATACAGCATAGAGTAAAGGCTACATGTGCAGACTTAGGCAACAGCAACTCTATGAAAGAATGCACTCAAACGCCTCAGTTACTGATTCTAATCATCACCTGCTTGTCTAGCTGGATCAGGCCATAGTATCTCATCCACATCACATGTGCAAGATGGGCAGGTGTGTGTAAAGCATTGTGTAATATTTTGCAAAAACTGTGAATCAGAGTCTATGCCTAATATTTGGCAAATTTGCACAGTGGTTTCGCTTACTGTGTGTAGACTTTGTTAACTGTGTGAAAATATAACATTTTGTGTGCAAGCAATTGGAAAAAACTGGCACACCATTTTCTCCGCCACGTGGGCCCACCACCCGCAGTCGTAACCAGTGGGGTCGGGTGCGCTGCCAAGTGGATGGCAGTGAAAGAGGAGGCTCCAGACGGACCAATTTGGGGCAGCAGAGGCTGACTTTTGGGACGTGGAACGGCCTACGCTGGTGGGGAAGGAGCCTGAGTTGGTGTGGGAGGTGGAGCGCAACCAGTTGGATCTGGTGGGGCTTACCGCTACGCATAGCAAGGGCTCTGAAACTCTTGTTCACTTCTGGAGTTGCTCAGGGTGTGAGGGCCCAGGCGGGTGTGGAGATACTCACGAGTCCCCGGCTGATTGCCTGTACGTTGGAGTTCACCCCAGTGGACAAGAGGGTCGCCTCCCTTCACCTAAGGGTTGGAGGGGGGAAAACTCTGACTGTTGTTTGTGCGTACGCACCAAACAAGAGTTCAGAGTATTCGGACTTCTTGGATATCTTGCATGATGTCCTGTATCAGCGCCGGCATAGGATTCCATATTCTTGCTGAGGGACTTCAACGCGTACGTGGGCAATGACAGTGATACTTGGACTGGCGTGATTGGGAGGAACGATCTCCCTGATCTGAACCTGAGTGTTGGATTGTTATTGGACTTCTGTGCTAGTCATGGACTTGCGATAACAAACACCATGTTGAAGCATAAGGTGTTACGGCTCAGGCTCCTGCCAACGCCGCTCATCCGTCTGTGCGCACCTCGGGACACGCCCACGGGTGCGCACATCCAGGGACGCGCCGCGCGTGTCTCCGCCCTGCAGCAGCCACCAGCTGCAATCACTCACCGGCAATCATCACACCTGAAACTGATGAGGGCGAGCTGGTTAAAAGACCAGTGGACCCTAGGATCGGGGCGGGAACTTAGTTTTCTCATGGTGTACCGTAAGCAACAAGCTTTATGCTCGATTCATGTTTCCTCTCCGTGCCTTGATTTGTCCCCTGTCTTCTCCCGTGTCCCCGCAGTACCCTCCGTCGCCTGGAAAGTGAGCTGTGCGTCTCATTTTCCCCTGGATCTCCCTCTGGACTCTGACTGCCTCCTTCGTTCCTCGCTCTTTCTTTTCTCTCGCCCCTGGATTCTGACGCCTCGCTCTCGCCCCGGATCATCTGCCTGCCCCTGGACTTCCTCGTATCTCGTTCAACACGTTGGTAACACTCACTTCAGTTAAATTACACACATAGTCTTACACTACACACTCTTGTATTCTAGTTCACACTCCATTTCCTTAGTTTAGTTGGATTGTTTGTTATTATTATTATTATTATATATATTTATTATATATAATAAATATTGTACATACCACCCCCTAGTGTCTGTCGCCGTCACCTCCCCTTAGTCCAACCACTACATAAGGATGCTCATAGGTGTACCTGGTCCTAGAGCACCCTAGGCCAAAGATCAATGATGGATTTTGTAATCGTATCAGCTGATCAGAGGCCGTATGTTTTGGACACTCGGGTAAAGAGAGGGGCTGAACTGTCAACTGATCACCATCTGGTGGCGAGTTGAGTCAGATGGAGGGGGAAACCTCTGGACAGACCTGGCAAACCCAAGCGTGTAGTGCCCCCCAAAAAATGAATAAAAAGGTACAGGTATTTTTCAGAGGCAGTGTAGTACCGTTTTTAATTAACTAGTACCACGGTATCTCATTAGTACTTTTTTTTTAAATTCCAAGATGGTGCTGCTGTAGTGACTGCTGTTGGTTTCTGTGCTCTTGTGTCATCCTTTTGTGTTCCTGTTTCCTTTTTGTTTTCATGTTTTTTTTTTGCATTTTGGTTGGTTACCCTTTGGGACCGTGTGACAAGGGGTGGCACTTTTGTGGCTTTTTTGTGAACTTCTGGATCTGCCTCCCGGGGGGAGCCTTTTGGCCATGGAGACCAGCTGCTGGGTCTGTCGCACACCAGAGTCCGTTTAGAGAGACTAGAGGAGAGGAGATGCGGATGAAGAGACAGGGCTGTGGAGCTATCGCTGAGCGCCGGGACAAACAAGCTTCACAGTGTCTTGACTGAATGAGCCGGTATCGGACACCTCGGTCTCCTTGGATGTATCCTCGCTCATCCATGCAGACTGGACACTGGCCGAGAGTTGGTGGGTGGCCGAAGGTGGAGTCGGCTCTCTTGGTTGCTTTGTTGGGTCTGCTCCTGTCTCTGGCCATGCTCCCCCCACCCCAGCAGACGATGGTGTGGAACACCGCAGAGGCCACCACAGTGTACATGTTTTTTTTTTTTTGTTGTGGTTGTTTTACTTTTGTGGCTGTGTGTAGAAGTGGCTGGCTGCATCAGCTCAGCTCTTTTAATGTCTTTAATGTATTTTGTGTTCTTTGATGTTTCCCTCGTACACACATGTTTATGTGTGCTATGGCTATGAGGTTTTTTTCCTTGGCCTCAGTCTGGACCCTCCTTGGCAGACCCGTCAACGATCCTGTTCTGTCTCCCTGTAATGTTTGCCTGCTCTTGAATGGGATTGTGCTGAAAATCTTAATTTACCCTCGGGGATTATTAAAGTATTTCTGATTCTGATTCTAATATACTGTACAACCCCAGTACATATATATATATATATATATACATATATATATATGTATATATATATATATATATATATATATATATATATATATATATATATATATATATATATATATACATATTGTATATATACCACAAATAAACATATCTCATTGGTTACAAGGCACCCGTAGTATTTACGTACCTTCACATCCCACCTTAAAAACCATTGATCTTACCCCCCGGTGAGACTGTACTTTTTTATTTTTATTTTGACATAGAGTACAGGAGGTGACCACCATGTGAAATGAGTTAAAGTGTGAGTCAGAACTTATACCTCAAATAGAAAAGCACTCAGAGAGCGCAGACTTCCCGCAGGCCCAACCTCCCAATCGTGAAAACGGTGATCCGATCAGCCTCAACATGTAATCACTTGTTCCTTAGCCCATTTCTGACATTTCCTGAAAGTTGAATCAAAATGTGCTCATAACTTTTTGAGATATCTATAACAGAGTGGAAAAAAACAGTGAACCATCTTGTCAGTAAGCCACTGTCTTTGTCTCTGCGGGTGAAGGCGGATCTGCAAGCATACACACTAGAGGTGGGAATCTTTTGGCATCTCATGATTTGATTTGATTCCGATTCTTGGGGTGTCCATTCCATTCGGAATTGATTCTGGATTTAAAAACGTTCTCGAGTCGTCATATTTTATTCGGTGTATAAATTATCATAAAACCTTTTCAAAACAGATTACAGGTTACAAAAGCTCCTCTTGGCCCAGTGTTGACCGAAATGTTTTTTTGACATTTTATTAACAAAAATAAAACCACAAAATATTAATCAATCTGATAAAAGAAAATAGAGCATCCTCAACTCCAACCCAATCCCAGCTTTACAATACTTTACATACACAATATTTACATACTTACAATACTAAAAAAAGAAAAATCAAAAATGAATAAATACAAATATATAAATAATAATAATAATAAAAATAGATGGTAATCATGTTTGATTGATATCTTTAAAAAAACAACAACATAATTTTGTTTTTAAACATAAAAGAATATATAGATTCCCGAAAATTCCGAATTGATTTAGAATTGTGATTTTTTTTTTAACATCCGTAATATTTGTTTCATCTGACATCACATGGACAAAGATAAGACCTTCTGGAGGAAAGTTCTGTGATCAGATGAAACAAAAATGGAGCTGTTTGGCCACAATACCCAGCAATATGTTTGGAGAAGAAAATGTGAGGCCTTTAATCCCAGGAAGCATGGTGGTGGTAGTATTATGATCTGGGCCTGTTTTGCTGTCAATGGAACTGATGCTTTACAGAGATAAAATGGGACAATGAAAAAGGAGGATTAACCTCCAAATTCTTCAGGACAACCTAAAATCATCAGCCCAGAGTTTGGGTCTTGGGCACAATTGGGTGTTCCAACAGGACAATGACCCCAAACACACATCAAAAGTGGTAAAGGAATGGCTAAATCAGGCTAGAATTAAGGTTTTAGAATGGCCTTCCCAAAGTCCTGACTTAAACGTGTGGACAATGCTGAAGAAACAAGTCCATGTCAGAAAACCAACACATTTAGCTGAACTGCATTAATTTTGTCAAGAAGAGTGGTCAAACATTCCACCAGAAGCTTGTGGATGGCTACCAAAAGCGTCTTATTGCAGTGAAACTTGCCAAGGGTCATGTAACCAAATATTAACATTGCTGTATGTATACTTTTGACCCAGCAGATTTGGTCACATTTTCAGTAGACCCATAATAAATTCATAAAATAACCAAACTTCATGAATGTTTTTTGTGACCAACAAGTATGTGCTCAAATCACTCTATCACAAAAAAAAGAAGAGCTGTAGAAATTATTGGAAACTAAAGACAGCCATGACATTATGTTCTTGACAAGTGTATGTAAACTTTTGACCACGACTGTATGTATATACAGCTGGCCTAAATAGCTTGCTAGCATCGCTTAGCTTGCAGTCATGCAGTGACCAAATATGCCTGATTAGCACTCCAATTGTCAGGAAGTGTTGGTGACGAACCCCAAGATGCAAATATGGCAGGCTTGATGCAAGAAAACATGATTTTAATGTCCACAGAAAATACAGGAAAACAGGAATCACGAAACAGCAAACAGGATACTAGGAAAACTGAAGACAGAAAACAGGAACCAGCAAACAGGATACAAGATACAAGGGACCAGGAGACAGCAAACCGCAAACAGCTAACAATACTCCAGCACTGACTGGAGGGCGAGGCAGGTATAAATAGTAGCCTGATTGGCAATTGCCTCCAGGTGTGCCAGACTGCCAATCAGGGACAAGTGAGGGAAACAAGCACTCAGGGAGACGTGCAGGAAAAGGAACCAAAAGAAGAGCAGGAAATAAAACACAAACACAGAGAAAAACCCGAACATAACCAAACTGTCATTGACAAGCCTGACACCAACAACTCAATAACATCAACAAAGCTCACCTTTGTGCATTCACGCACAGTATAAAACTTTTGGTGGACAAAATGAGACAAAAGAGTGGCATAAACACGTCTTTCTGTGGCAGCGTCTGAGAACATTGTACATGTAAACAAATTGTTGAGTCACAGTCCACACAACAGTGAGTTCAAGGGCTGCTGAAATTAGTAGGACAAAACGGCGCTCGCCAAATACTCTAATCAGTGAAGCATAAACACCTATTAAACAGTGGGCTTTCTAATAATTAGGAAGGTTTGTGTCGTGTTTGTCCTACTACAGAAACCATATTACAACAAAAAACATATTTTTCACCCTATTTTTTTTCCATTTCCATACATTTTTGAAAAAGCTTCATGGAGATGCCAGGGCGCCGCTAAAGAGCCGCATGTGGCTTTAGAGCCCTGCCCTAGAGGCTGTGAGGAATAAACATTTAAACAATATGATTTGGCCCTTCTGAAGGAAGGAATTGTCAGAAGAATAATGGTTTATTTTCTCTCCCTTACAGTTGGGGCTGGCTCAAAGGAGAGAAGAAATGATAAGACATCAAATCCCTGGAAGGCTGGAGTCTGCCTCCTCTGATGAGAGATAGACGCTCGTTTGCTTACATACCAACCTGCAATGTTTTCTACACACGTAAGTTCGAGCCTGCCAACCCGTTCAATAATCTTCAAATCAATGCTGGGGTTCCAGGAGACATCAGTGGAAAACATCTGCTGCTTTACTTGAAGATCTTGTCTTTTTTCCCATGGTAGTTTTGTTTACACCTCCACTTTACAGCACTTTAAAAAAATGATGCGGTAATTGTCAGCATGTATTGCTAAAATAAACAAGCAGAATAACATAGCACCCTTTGGGCTCCGGCAAAGACCCAAAAGCCAAATGTTGTTTATTTATTTCCCCTATTTTGTAAAATATACCGTATTTTCCCGACCATAGGGCGCACCGGATTATAAGGCGCACTGCCGATGAGCGGGTCTAGTCAGGTCCATTTTCAAACAAAATGCGCACCGGATTATAGGGCGCATTAAAGGGGTCATATTATATTATTTGTTTACTAAATGTAAAACACTTCCTTGTGGTCTACATAACATGTAATGGTGGTTCTTTGGTCAAAATTATGCATAGATAATGTTTTACAGATCATCTTCAAGCCGCTTTCTGACACTCGCTTCAAGTTCAGGATGCGCTGTTTTGTGGGCGGTCTTATTTACGTGGCTCACCTTCGACTGCGTCTTCTCCCCGTCATCTTTGGTGTAGCGGTGTAGCGTGCAA
Source organism: Nerophis lumbriciformis (assembly GCF_033978685.3). Taxonomy (NCBI): domain Eukaryota; kingdom Metazoa; phylum Chordata; class Actinopteri; order Syngnathiformes; family Syngnathidae; genus Nerophis; species Nerophis lumbriciformis. The sequence goes on from NC_084585.2 coordinate 19,531,028, forward strand.
GGACGGGGGTGGAAGAAGTGTCAAGAGATGGAGCTAACTGTTTTAATGTCATGTCTGTGTAATCATGTTTTGTTTTAAGTCATGTTTTGTTTAGTTATAGGACTCTTTAGTTTCTGTCTTTTCACTCCCTTGTCTTGTTTCCATGATTACCCCATTAGTTTGACCTGTTCCACGTTTGGACTCATTGTGCACTCTTGATTGTCACCATAGCAACCCATTAGTTTTCACCTGTCACGTCACGCACCTGTTTCACGTCTTGAGTCACGCACCTGTTTTCGTTAATCATGTCTGTAGTATTTAAGTTCAGTGTTTTTCAGTTTGTCTTTCTGACGACCTCACCACATTTATGCTCTGTCCATGCCTGATACTTCTTTCCATGTCCATTCTTCATGCAACTATTTTTGTCCATGCCAAGTAAGTTTTTGTTCCATGTTTATAGTCTTTTTGGTTTCATAGTTTGTTCTCCGCCATTGTGCGTGTTTTTCGTTTGTACTTTTTTGCTATAGTCTTTTGGTTTCATAGTTTATTCTCCGCCACTGTGCGCGCTTTTTGTTTGCACTTTTTTTGATATAATAAATAAATCATGTACCTTCATTCCCGTCTCGCCCGAGCCAACTTTCCGTTGCATCCCGGAAAAGCAAACATCCAAGACCAAGTCCTGACAGTAGGTCGTCAGCAGACCCGCTTTTCCGCAAGTCAGTTGGCCGAGTTGGACAATGTGGATGAGGCTTCTTGGGCGGTCCTGTGCGCGATGGAGGAGGAAACGCGGCGCTACTCCTCCATGGAGTATAGAGACTTCATTTGGTCCCAGGACGACACAGCGTCACCTCAGCCACGGAAGCGCCGCCAAAGACGAAGGACGTCAGGAAGAACTTCCGTGAGCCTGCAGGACACGCCGCTCCCACATGCCCCTCCCCCTCCGGGCGGAAGCAAGCAGCAGCCAGCCCGGCTTCGCCCTGATGACGTCAAAAACCAGGATTTTTTTTTTCTGAATTCTTTTTCTTTTGATTCCCCGCCCCCCAAGACTCAAGTCACGCCTAAGTCACAAACATTTTTTTTTTCACCCACAATATCACAGGTAGAAAATAGACATTTTGGACAATTTAAAGGGGACGTTTCTGCCTCCCCCCGCCCACCCCTAGAGAGAGTTCCAGACCGCAGAGAGCGCGTCTGGTATCCGCCCCTTGAGGGGTGGCTGGGGTCGGGAGCTGTGTAGGTGGGGTGGCTCTGCATCACCATGTCAAGCCACAGCCTCCAGCACGGCCGCCACCACCAGTCTTCCGACCTGCCAAGCCGCAACCCCCAGCTAGGCCACCTCCACCTGCTCCAAGGCTAGCACTACGGCTAGCTGCTCCAAGGCTAGCACCTGTCGCTGCTCCAAGGCTAGCACCTGTCGCTGCTCCAAGGCTAGCACCTGTCGCTGCTCCAAGGCTAGCACCTGTCGCTGCTCCAAGGCTAGCACCTGTCGCTGCTCCACGGCTAGCACCTGTAGCTGCTCCACGGCTAGCACCAGACCCTCCACACCAAGACCCTCCACGCCAAGACCAAGACCAAGACCCTCCACACCAAGTCCAAGACCAAGACCCTCCACGCCAAGTCCCGCCAGTCGCAGCTCCAAGACGCCAAGTGCCGCCAGTCGCAGGTCCAAGACGCCAAGTTCCGCCAGTCGCAGCTCCACGACGCCAAATGCCGCCAGTCGCAGCTCCACGACGCCAAGCGCCGCCAGTCGCAGCTCCACAACGCCAAGTGCCGCCAGTCGCAGCTCCACGACGCTAAGTGCCGCCAGTCGCAGCTCAACGACGCCAAGTGCCGCCAGTCGCAGCTCCACGACGCTATGTGCCGCCAGTCGCAGCTCCACGACGCTATGTGCCGCCAGTCGCAGCTCAACGACGCCAAGTGCCGCCAGTCGCAGCTCAACGACGCCAAGTGCCGCCAGTCGCAGCTCAACGACGCCAAGACCTAGACTCGCCATGCCAAGACCTAGACCCGCCATGCCAAGACCTAGACCCGCCATGCCAAGACCTAGACCCGCCATGCCAAGACCTAGACCCGCCATGCCAAGACCAAGACCCGCCATGCCAAGACCAAGACCCGCCATGCCAAGACCAAGACCAAGACCATGACCCATGCCAAGACCAAGCCCCACGCCAAGACCAAGACCCGCTGCCTGATGCGCCACGCCGAGCTTCGCCGCCTGACTCACCACGCCAAGCTTCAACGCCTTCAAAGATGACAACGCGCCTGTCTCCTCGTCGGCCACGGATATGGACGCTACCTGGTCGCCCGCCACGCCAAGTGCGCCCACCTCCCAGTCGGCCACGGATGTGGCCCGTCCCGGGTCGCCCACCTCGCCTGCTGCAGCGGTGTTCCACTCGCCGCCGCCACATGACTATGCCTCGATGGATTCGGGGCCACTTGGGCTGGCGACCCACCGCCATGTCCCCCTCCCGCCCTCCCATGACTCTTGTTAATTTTTTTCTTGGACATCTGGGATCTGTCCGTAAGGGGGGGGTTCTGTCATGTCTGTGTAATCATGTTTTGTTTTAAGTCATGTTTTGTTTAGTTATAGGACTCTTTACTTTCTGTCTTTTCACTCCCTTGTCTTGTTTCCATGATTACCCCATTAGTTTCACCTGTTCCACGTTTGGACTCATTGTGCACTCTTGATTGTCACCATAGCAACCCATTAGTTTTCACCTGTCACGTACGCACCTGTTTCACGTCTTGAGTCACGCACCTGTTTTCGTTAATCATGTCTGTAGTATTTAAGTTCAGTGTTTTTCAGTTTGTCTTTCTGACGACCTCACCACATTTATGCTCTGTCCATGCCTGATACTTCTTTCCATGTCCATTCTTCATGCAACTATTTTTGTCCAAGCCAAGTAAGTTTTTGTTCCATGTTTATAGTCTTTTTGGTTTCATAGTTTGTTCTCCGCCATTGTGCGTGTTTTTCGTTTGTACTTTTTTGCTATAGTCTTTTGGTTTCATAGTTTATTCTCCGCTACTGTGCGCGCTTTTCGTTTGCACTTTTTTTGATATAATAAATAAATCATGTACCTTCATTCCCGTCTCGCCCGAGCCAACTTTCCGTTGCATCCCGGAAAAGCAAACATCCAAGACCAAGTCCTGACATTTAATGACATTCAGACTTTACTTCAATCAATAACGGAGCAGCATCTCCTCATCCGTGGCTCTCTAGTGCAACAACAACGCCGGAAATGTGTCCCGTGAAAAAACGCCCAACCGGAACCCTTTAATGACTAAAGTTCCTTGGGTGAATAATGTAAACTCACTACAGCGGTATGTTTTAGCGCTTTCATGGCGAGTTTACTGACAGATATAAGTAAGAACTTCACACTACTTTATATTAGAAATGGCAACAGCGGAGGATGAATGCCCCATAACAAAAAGATAGAGAAAAAGAAGAGTAGTCTGCACGGACTTCAAAGGCAGAGGCGTGCAAATTTTCAGGACTTATGCAGATCCCAAATACAGATCAGCAGGTACCAGAAGGTAAGAAAAGTTGCTTTTGCATAAAATTGCGAAACAAAACGCCAAATAATATGTACATACCTTATATACACCATAATAATACTTGTATATTTAATGCGCCAACAATCCTTTATGCGGTGCGGCTTCATAGCTTACCAAAGTCGTACTAAAACATTTTGATAGATTTTTGAGAGCTATGTGTAATGTTCTATATTTTCAATGGAACATACAAAATATTGGTGGTGTTTACTTGAGTCATACTGCAGTTTACACGTATCTCTTATGTGTGACTGCCATCATAGTGCAGTCTACACGTATATATTATGTGTGACTGCCATCTACTGGTCACACTTATCATTACACCGTGTACCAAATAAAATAGCTTCGAGGTCGGTAAGCACAACCAAAATTATTCCGTATATTAGGCGCACCGTAAATGAAATGTAAATAATGTAAATAGTTCAATGTATATACTCTGATGATTAACTTGTGTGATGACTGTATTAAGCTGATAGTATGTATTTGTACCATGAATTGAGTTACGTAGACCCCGACTTAAATAAGTTGAAAAACTTATTCGGGTGTTACCATTTAGTGGTCAATTGTACGGAATATGTACTATACTGTGCAATCTACTAATAAAAGTTTAAATCAATCAGTCAAAAACTGGGTTATAAGGCGCACTGTCGAGTATTGAGAAAGTGAAAAGATTTTAAGTGCGCCATATAGTCCGAAAAACACGGTAAATAGTAATATGTCTCAAGTATATGCAAATATCACGCACTCTGCGTAGTAGGGACCCGTGATCTTTGGTGGCCCATGTTTCCTGTGAATAAGCGCGTATAAACTATCAATTAATGAATGTCGAGGGCGCTTCGTATGAAACGTATTTCTTAGCCACTTCCTGCTCCGTCACTGTTAAGAATATAATGGCAGATTTCCCCCTGACATTCTCAATGTCCTCTGTGGCCTCCAGCATTAGTGCTGAGCTAGTAATGAGTTGTACAGGGAGCGAATTTCGGCCAGAGGTGTGTCAGGGAGATATGCGGATTTATGTTTTAGTTATGTTAAATTTGTTATTTTGCATAAAGAAATCAAATTTATTTAGCATGAATTTTTTGTAGTACAAAATATGCATCAAATTCATGTTTGGTTAAAAAATCGTTTCACATTAATAAAACATTTTCTGTAACGGGGTGTTCGGCCTCAAAATAAAAGTCTCTGGAGGCCCGCAATTTATTTTTATTTTTGAGTCAACCAAATGTGAGAAAAATCTATCATTCCCCTATACTTGTTTTGTGTACTTTTGAGAGAAGATGTGCTAAAAAAAATAACACTTGCTTTTCAAGGTTTATGACGTCATGACCCCCATTAAGATGAGCCCTTTCCCGTGTGGGTATGACAGCTTTATTACTATTATTATTTTAATTTTTTACACATCCTTAACTAAAAGCCTGGAGTTCTGCCAGCTGTTTGTCAGTCAGCTGGAAATTAGATGAGTCTTAAGCAAAAATGCAAACTTAGCATGCAGTTAAAATGTGAGTGTAATGTCAGCGTTTAGCTAACATTGTTATGCTAATGTTGCTAAACATTTGTGTACTCCTGTCCTGCTCCTTGATGTTAAGTTATTTTTATGTAATACGATATATGGCATCTATTAAATTGGACATGTGCACAGTGTATGTACAGTGTATGTAAAAAGTGGATAAAGTACACAATTTCACTTCTTGGCTCGAACAAAGCTCATTACATACTAAAAATGCAACCTACTGTAACTTCCAGGTCTGTGTTTGACGTTGTATCCTGCACTGCAAATAATACCACAATAGTCGTGTTCCACTTGGGCGTTGCCATCATTTTAAAAGATTTTCTGTGATGATGTAAGCCATCAGCTGTAATTGTGCAGCGTGTGTGTCAACGCGCCTTTTACAAGCGATAAATAGCCACGCGTAGCCCCAAGACATGCAAATGATTACCATAAAATATACTGTTTATCCTCTGCACTGAGCATAGTATGCATCAACAAAGTTTTAACAGAACAATCAGGACACTATCCCTCAACTAAGAAGTGCAAACATCATTCAGCTTTTTTCAGCTAGCTAGCTGGCGTGACTTTCATAAGTTGTAGCTGAGAGCAGTTCCCGTTAAATGTGTTCATTGTGTGTTTTTAGCGCTACTTAATAAAGAAAAGGAATTTTAACACACCTTGTATTGGACGGTGTTAAGTATTGACTCCCTGCCTTTTCCAATTTGTTATCAAGCTAGTTAATGCTAGCATAGTGTTGGTTGTTGCTAGCACTAGACCAGACTGCGGCCCGCAGCACATTCTGAAAATATTATTACAAAGAACATAAAAAAGTGATAGCGGTGGCCAAGCTGAGTGGTGAGTCGGGGCCGGTGGCCCAGCCGGGGATAGCGCAGGAGACAGTGGCCGAGCCAGGCGGAGGGAGAAGGATTGAGCCTGCTGTGGGTTGGGACCGCACAAACCTGGCTCTCATGTCCTCCAGGAATTGTGCGGTCCAAAGCGTCGGCTCCACGTCGCTGACAGGGGTTTCTGCGAGATCACTTTCTGGCTCGAGGATTCTGTCAGGAAGTCACATGGCTGCGGTAGTTGTGACCCCAAGGAAACAGGAGGACGACGTGCAGGTAAGTGTGTTTTATTGTACTCAAAATCGGAGGAGCAGTCATGCATGCAGCAAAAGGTCCTTAACATAGTCAATCCTCGATCACTGACAAACAGGCAAGGCAAGCATAAATAGCAGCCAGGGACATGTGAGGGAAACGAGCGCTCAGGGAGACATGTAGGAAGTGCAACAAAAATAAAAGCGCTGACAGGAAATAAACATCAACTAAGGAAACAACCAGATGTGAAGTGACAGATCGTCACATCGTGCCTCTCATCTGGATAATAGATGGATTTAGCTGCAAATCTAGAAGTTGTTCTGTGACATTCAATTTAGACCCGGAGATGGCAGCAAAGACACGACAACCAAAAACAGTCTTTGCAGGCAGCAACTTTTCCTTTTAACCCTTCATGTGGATTATGATTAATTCTTCATCTAAACGGAAAAATATGAACATCCTATCAGTCGTCATTGCAATGAGAGCAGACATTGTACAGTAAGCGATCATTTTATTATGTTCGTAGTTTGTATTTCTTGTTTAGCACGTAACAATAATGCTACATGCTGCTATCGTGTTTTACTAAAGCTGGATCTGTTCTGCACACGGCTTCTTAAACTTGTAGCTAATCCTCCTTACATTCAGGCTAAAAAATATAAGGTTGTGGATCAAATTTTTACCAAAGTAATTGTTGTTGGCTATCACAATGTCTGCCTGATTAGCATTGTTGTTGATGCGATAGGGATATGAGGTTCCCACCTTTATGTCATGGATCACGTGACTGTCTTGCTCATTATCTCTCAAAATGGCCAAGGAACCTCCGCAAAATTGATACTATTTGGATTATATCTATTTACTCGCAAACGTTGTAAGTCTTTTCATGTCATAAATCAGATGTATGTGATGATAGCTTCATTATAGAGGCAACTTGTTTTTCCACTCTACTGGTGCTTTAAGAAGTACAAATTTTTCATCGCTTCTTTTTTTGTTATGTCAAGACGGAACTGCTCCTGAGCGCAAACATGCTTTTATGTCAGGGACTCTAAAAGTGTCCATTAAGACCAAAAAAAGTCCCCAAATTTGTTGCTAGTATCTCAAAGGGGCGTGAATAATTTGGCGTCTAAACAGTGCCAAAATTTGCACGCATAAAAAACACTTCCTGCGTGGGCGTGGCCTCTGTTGAAATGTTGTGACATGTGCACATAATGAATGGTAATGTCGTTGTTTATTAGGTCCTAGCGTGAAACGTGTATTAAATGACGAAATACACAACCATAGAGCGCACCGGATTATAAAGCGCACTGCCGATGAGCGGGTCTATTCAGGACTTTTTCCGCACAAAAGGTGCATTATAAGGCGCATAAAGGGGTCAAATTATGATTTTGTTCTGAATTTAAAACATTTCCTTGTGGTCTACATCAGTGGTCCCCAACCTTATTTGAACCACGGACCATTATTTTCAGGGACCGGCTTACCACTTGTGCCAGATAAATACAGCAAAAATAAGTGCATGAAACATACAACTCACTATAACTCTGAATTAGTGGGAGCCCTGGGCTTGTTTATTTGCAATGAGATGCCGTCAGTCTACCCCAGGGCAGCTGTGGCTACAAATGTAGCTTACCACCACCAGGTGTGAATGAATGATGGGTTCCCACTTCTCTGTGAGCGCTTTGAGTATCTAATAATAGAAAAGTGCGATATAAAATCTAATCCATTATTATTATTACTATTATTAGATGCAGATGGTAATCAGCCTTTGGCTACAATCTGTCACATTTATATTTTATATGTTCATTAATGTGCATTGTATCATGTCACAAAGCTATAACAAAATGGCAACTTACTATAAACAAGCTTATTGGTGTGTCTAGTGGGACAGGCGAAAAGGTAAGTCGGACAAAATGCATTTTTTAATAAATTACTTAATGTTTGCGTCACGGACCCGTACCGGTCCCCGGACCGGTGGTTGGGGACCACTGGTCTACATAACATGTAATGGGGGTTCTTTGGTCAAAATATTGCATAGATGATGTTTTACAGATCATCTTCAAGCCGCTTTCTGACAGTCGCTTCAGGATGCGCCGTTTTGTGGGCGGTCTTTTTTACGTGGCTCACCTTCGACAGCGTCTTCTCCCCATCATCTTTGTTGTAGCGGTGTAGCGTGCAAGGACGGGAGTGGAGTAGTGTCAAAAGATGGAGCTAACTGTTTTAATGACATTCACACTTTACTTAAATCAATAACGGAGCAGCATCTCCTCATCCGTGGCTCACTAGTGCAACAACGCCCAACAATGTGTCCCGTGAAAAACCGTCCAACCGGAACGCTCTAATAACTAAAGTTCCGTGGGTGAATAATGTAAACTCACTACACTGGTATGTTTTAGCGCTTCCATAGCGAGATATAAGTTCGAACTTTACGCTACTTTATATTAGAAATGGCAACAGCAGAGGATGAATGCCCCATAACAACGGACTACAGTGGCGGACTTGCGCAAATTTTCAGGACTTATGCAGATCCCAAATACACATCAGCAGGTACCAGAATATGTCTGCTAATGGTTGCCATTTTGTGGTCTTTATACACACACCATAGTAATACTTCTCTGACGACGGTAGCCGTAATGGGGCTTCAAAGTCTTACTAAAACATTTTGACAGATTTTTGAGTGCCGTGTGTAATGTTCTATATTTTCAATGGAACATTCAAAGTTTTGGTGTTGTTTACTGGCTCATATTGCAGTCTACATGTATCTCTTATGTGTGACTACCATCTACTGGTCACACTTATCATTACACCATATACCAAATAAGATTGCTTTGAGGTCGGTAAGCACAACCAGAATTATTCTGTACATTAGGCGCACAGGGTTGTAAGGCGCACTGTCGATTTTTGAGAAAATGAAAGGATTTTAGGTGCGCCTTATAGTCCGAAAAATGCGGTAATATAGCTTGTTTCGTCTAAAGATGGTAATTTCATCTGAAGGTACACACAGTTCGACAACAATTGACTTCGACGAGGAGACATTTAAAGTGACCAATCAATAAGGAATGGAGTTGCTGGGCCGTGTATTCAATGCCTGACCCCACGTGTCAAAAGGGAGGAACACAGTGTGCGCAGGGAGTGGTTTTTATGGATGTGGATCTTGGCACCGTTTTGACAGCATAAATATAGCCGCTAAGTTGGCAACACTGATCCCTCCTGCGACGTCTTCTTAATCTCTGGAAGACCAGGTGTGTATGAGTTGTGTAAAAAACGGGTTAAAAGTTATGATGCCATCTACTGTACGGATTAGCCACAGTCACAGGCAGTCACAGTACAATGTGTTTATTAGCGAGGGTAAATACGTAGTGCCAAAATGAAAGTATAAGAAACACGTTCATTTTGTTTATGAATATACATTTTGTCTATACCTGTAGAGTGTACGATCAAGGCCTGAAGCAAAACCTGAGGACGTATGTCTCTGTTGACGTTGCCAGAATGTGAATCCACTTATTGAAAGAACGTGGAATTGAGTCACCATGCATTGTAATTCTAAATCCTTGATAAAGTATGTTATTTGGTATGACAACTTACAGGAAATTCCCCTTTAGAGAAAGCTGTTATTACACACACTCATGCCTTGTTGGAGTGTTTTTTATGCGGAGACAACTTGAAAGTGACTTATTTACTTAGAGAGGTACTTACAAGTGTTTATACAGACGGGTACAGATGCAACATTCCTTCCTTTTATATGTGTGTGTGTGTGTGTGTGTGTGTGTGTGTGTGTGTGTGTGTGTGTGTGTGTGTGTGTGTGTGTGTGTGTGTGTCTGCTACATGCCTGGACCTGTGGCATCACAGCCTTACCTGGAAAAAAGAGAAGTCAAATTTTCCAATGAAGAACATTTAGTCTAAGTCATTTCATATTAACTTATATATTTATGCAACGTGCACAGATTGTTTCCTTCTGTTCCGCCAACAAAAATGTACTGCTGCAACCTAAGCTACTGTATATACTGTATCATAGTCTGCATGTTTAGAGTGGGTTATTGCTGCCCCCAAGTGGTCGAAGCTGCAGTCATGCATGTTTTGAAGGTAAATGGGTTATACTTGTATAGCGCTTTTCTACCTTCAAGGTACTCAAAGCGCTTTGACACTATTTCCACATTCACACACTGATGGCGGGAGCTGCCATGCAAGGCCCTAACCACGACCCATCAGGAACAAGTGAAGTGTGAAGTATGAAGTGTCTTGCTCAAGGACACAACGGATGTGACTAGGTTGGTAGAAGGTGGGGATCGAACCAGGAACCCTCAGGTTGCTGGCACTGCCACTCTTCCAACTGCGCCACACCGTCCCAAAGTCTCATATTATAGTATTTTTAAACCATTATAAATAAATCTCAGGGGTCCGAAAATAGTGTCTTATCCAAAATCTAGCCATGATGCTGGACACTTTAAAAGTACTTTTAGTAAACAGAGCCTTGTGTGTTTGTAGCTTTAATGCTAATGAGTAGTGTTTGCACCAAGAAGCGCTATTGTATACTTTATCCAATTTTTACATATACAATGTAACTCTGCTCAGACGTAATACAGTAGATGCTGTATATCAACAACATACCATTAAAGTACCAGGAGAGTGGAAAAGCAGTTGCCTCTATATTCAAGTTATTGTCATATATGTCTGATTTACGACACCAACAGACTTCCAAAGTTTGCGAATAAATAAATATACATTCCCAAGCCATTTTAAGAGATAATTAAGAAGCCAGTCATGTGATCCGTGACATAGAATTGGGAACCAGAGATCCCTTCAACAACAATGCTAATCAAGCAGACTTTTTGAGTGCCAACAATGATTAACTTGAGAAAAATTATGATGGATGAACCAGAACCTTATCATTTTTAGCCCGAACACAAGGAAGATGAGCAATAAGTTTTAGAAGCCGAGTGCTAAAGGGATGTTGTGATGATCCGTTGCCTGGATCCTGTTTTGTTTTAGTTTAAGACTCTCTTAGTCCTGTTTCAGCACCCCTGGGTTTGTGTTTCTTGGTTGCCATGGGTGCTGATAATTTTTCAGCTGCCTTTGATTAGTGTTTGGGGCGTTCACCTGCTCCCAGGCACTAATCAGAGAGCTATTTATTCCTGCCTGTCGCCACACTCGGGGTGGCTGTTTTGTTTGCTTCATCCAACATTAAATTGGTAAAACCTAGCTTCTGATTCCTGTTTCTATGCTAAGCTTTCCTGCTAGATTTTTCATTAGCTTCCCGTGCTATCAGTACGCTTTCCTGTACTTTTGTATTTTGACTGATTTGTGGATATTATCATTGTCCTACCTGCACGCTGCCTCTGGAGTTCCGTCTGCATCTTGGGTAAACAATAACAGATGTGGCTTTATTGAAACACTAAAGCATGTTTAACACCTATTGGTAGGTGCTAAACATACAAACTAACAATATTAAACCATAATAAAACTAACACTTACTGTAGTATTTCCACTCTCGCTGGAATGCCAACCGACGGTACGCTCACATAATCCCGTTTAGATGAAGATTAAATCACAGTCCTCACAAAGAGATGAAAAAAGTTGCAGCAACTAGCATGTTTTTCACCATTTCGGGGGATGCCTCTCTGTCCATGGCCACAGTTGTCTACTACTAGGTGAGAGATGCATTAATTATAATCTAGAATTTACTTTTAGCAAGTTTGAGACAAAGCAGAAGCAGCCGTCAGCTCAGTGTGTCAACAATAGCATCTTAAGATAGCATTAGCTCACTGCTATCAGAGCGCCAGTAAAATGGGCCGTCTGTGTTAGCACTTCTAATAACAATATTGGTCATATTTGGTTTATTTTCAGGTCATGACATGTAAATAGAGTATTGTTGGCGGTTTCTGGATGTTTTTAGAGAGGGTATAATGGGGCAATAGAGAGTCCTCGATCTGTTGATTCAATTGTTAGCCATTTATTTACGATGTCAAATGCATAAAAAAGCCAAACGTGTTCTTGTCTTGAATAAGGATTGTGAATGATAACCATACTGATCTGATAACATGGTCAGAGTGTAGAACTGTTACTACAGTGAGGCAGAATCCACGGAATTTGCAGACGTTATTCGGAGCAAAATATTTAAAATAGCTGACTGAATTTGTGGCATTTTTTTATGTTTAGACGACATTTTTACATACTTTGCGGGTTGTAAATACATTTGGATATGACTTACTGCCATACTTGCCAACCCTCCCGATTTCTCCGGGAGACTCCCGAATTTTAGTGCCCCTCCCGAAAATCTCCCGGGGCAACCATTCTCCCGAATTACTCCCGATTTTCACCCGGACAACAATATTGAGGGCGTGCCGTGATGGCACTGCCTTTAGTGTCCTCTACATCCTGTCGCCGCGTCCGCTTTTTCTTCATACAAACAGCGTGCCTGCCGAGTCACATGTCGTATGCGGCTTCTGCAGATTCGTAAGTGACTGCAAGACATATATGATCAATAGTCATACAGGTCACACTGAGGGTGGCCTTATAAACAACTTTAACACTGTTACTAATATGCGCCACACTGTGAACCCACACCAAACAAGAATGACAAACACATTTCGGGAGAACATCCGCACCGTAACACAACGGCGTGGCGAAGTTGCTAGAGTGGTGTGCCAGCAATCGGAGGGTTGCTGGTTACTGGGGTTCAATCCCCACCTTCTACCATCCTAGTCATGTCCGTTGTGTCCTTGGGCAAGACACTTCACCCCTTGCTCCTGATGGCTGCTGGTTAGCGCCTTGCATGGCAGCTCCCGCCATTAGTGTGTGAATGTGTGTGTGAATGGGTGAATGTGGAAATACTGTCAAAGCGCTTTGAGTACCTTGAAGGTAGAAAAGCGCTATACAAGTATAACCCATTTATCATTTATCATTATAAACACAACAGAACAAATACCCAGAATCCCTTGTAGCCCTAACTCTTCCGGGCTACAATATACACTCCCGCTACAACCAAACCCCGCACCCCCACACCTCAACCCCGCCCCCGTCATCTCCCGAATTTGGAGGTCTCAAGTTTGGCAAGTATGCTTATTGCAGTGGTGTCCAAACTATGGCCCGCGGGCAATGTGCGGCCCGACGGCGGCTTCAATTTGGCCCGTGAGACGTTATGAGTTTATGTAAGGAATCCGGCTGCAGGGAAATTTTAATTCATTTTAAAAGTCATTTATATGCTGCTGCTATGTCGCCATCTTGTGGACAGCATGAGCGATTCAGGTCTATGACGACTTATGCTTTGAATTAAACCAAGCGCAGCATTAACTTATATTAAAGTTAAAGTTAAAGTAACAATGATTTTCACACACACACTAGGTGTGGCAAAATTATTCTCTGCATTTAACCCATCACACTTGATCACCCCCTGGGAGGTGAGGGGAGCAGTGGGCAGCAGCGGTGGCCGCGCCCGGGAACTATTTTTGGTGATTAACCCCCAATTCCAACCCTTGATGCTGAGTGTCAAGCAGGGAGGTAATAGGTACCATTTTTATAGTCTTTGGTATGACTCGGCCGGGGTTTGAACTCACAACCTACCGATCTCAGGGCGGACCCTCTAACCACTAGGCCACTGAGTAGGTGAGTTATATGACCCAATGACAACGTTTTTTTTATCCCAATGCGGCCCGAGGACAAAGACTTTGGACACATCTGCTTTACAGTATTAACACTTTTTAAGGCGCAACAAAAACACACCATAAGTGTACAGACGCAGCGGCCCGGTGCTCTGTAACAAACAGCAGCTTTGTTTTTTTGTTTGTGTTTTTTGTGTTAGTCAGCGTACTCAGTATGGGCGAACTATACTTCTCCATATTGGAGAACATTATCGTACTGGCTGCTGTAAGAGCCTAGATTTTTGAGACTATTTACCACTATTTACAATTCGGGTTGGGGGTTGGTGTTAAGTAAAAGTTGCAGCCACCTGGAGATGTTCTTTTGGTGCAGTTTTGAAGGAGGATAGGGATGCACTTTATTTTACATCTGTTGGGAGTGTATTCCATATTGATGTGGCATAATGTAGGGGAACGAGTTAGGACCCTTGTTTGATCAGAATTTGTGTTTGAGGTGGTTTGTGGAGCTCCCCCTAGTGCTGTGTTTATGGTAGGGCTGGGCGATGTATCGATATGCGCGATATATCGCGGGTTTGTCTCTGTGCGATATAGAAAATTACTATATCGTGATATTCGAGTATGCGTTCTCACGCAGTTGTTTTTAGCTGCGGGCATTACACTACAGGCTTTTATTACTCTTTCCTGTCTCTGCTTCTCACAGACAGCCAGCGCAGCTTCTACACACGTCACATACTGTCACGTCATACGTCACATACGTATATGCCCTCGCGGAGCAGAGAGGTAGCAGCATGGCTAACGTTAGCTGTGATGCTAGCGGTAATACGAGCGAAAGAAGGTGCGAATCTGGTAACAAATGAAGAAAGAATTAATTCCCCCAAGAACAGCAGGGGGTCCATCGTCTGGCGGTGGTTTGGCTTCAAGTGGGAATATGTCGAACAGACAACCGTAATTTGTCAAGTGTGGGGCGAAAGCGTTGCTATAAAAAGTAGCATTACTGCTAATATGTAGCATCATTTGAAAAGTTACCTGCTAGAGAATGAACAGAGCTTACTCTGCATGTCAACATCTCCGTTCGGTGCCACACATCCACACCATCAAAATGCCGAGGCAATCATTTCCAGATCAACACCGTATGAAAAAAATTGTGATTTTTTTTAGTTGTGATTTCTTTCTCTGCATGAAAGTTTAAAAGTAGCATATATTAATGCAGTATGAAGAAAAATGTTTTAATGTAGACACATAGAATCATCATACTGCTGTGATTATATGCATCAAGTGTTCATTCAAGGCTAAGGCAAAATATCGAGATATATATCGTGTATCGCGATATGGCCTTAAAATATCGCAAAATTAAAAAAAGGCCATATTGCCCAGCCCTAGTTTATGGCGGTCAGGAAGTAGTTTGACATGTACATCGGTATCGGGGAGGTGTAAAGAATTTTAAATACAAGGTTCAGTGCAAGTTGTTTAACTCTGTCCTCCAGTCTGAGCCACATGCCCACTATGGGGAAGTCCTTTACAATCTCATGAATACCAAAGAAATGGCCAACTCTTTCATTTTACAAAAACGATAAATGCTTAAATGATTTCAAATACATATTGGTCACTTCCGGAAGTAGTCGCAGGGCCACCCAGTGGCAACAAATAAATAACAAAAACAATTTGCTCACTTGTTCAAACGCCCAGAGCCCCTTCAATGCTGCTTTAATGCAAGTTGATTTCATAATAATACATGGAGGTAAGATGCATGACTGCCTGTAGGGTGGAAAACACATTAAAGTGCATAACCTTCAAGATGAAAGATGACATGCTGCATGAGCTATGCGTACCTGCAAAACCTCATTTCTTCACCATTACTGGCACAGTCAGATGAATGAAAATACTCCAAATGATGAGGTGTCACAGTGAGCACGGAGCAGCACTGATCTACCGTTGCTATGTTAGCATTAAAGGAAATGAATTATCACAGCAGCGACACACGTACGTCCTCAGTGACCCCGTGACCAACCAGTGCTGCTCTTCAGAAGCTTTCCGATCAATAAATTAAATGATCTTGTGAGTGTGGCGCTGCACCATTTTGTTGCAGCTATAATTCTACTGTAAGCGATGCCTTGCAGGTGTTTTGAGACTGGGTGGGACAAATGAGTTCCTCTACTAAACCAAAAAAAAAAAAATCAAAAAGATGATATTGAAGAGCTGGTGGAACGTAGGGGTTGGTTAGAAAAACACCTGAGATGATGATTTTAAAAATAATAAACAGTTATGTTTATGTAGGATTTAATGAATTGATGGTGCAACACTATTCACAATAAAGGAAAATGGGGAGAGATGAATCAAAAAATATTGAAATATTGAATGACAACATTGGTCTTCAATAGTTTTGATTCACTTAGATCTACCAAAAGTTTGCGTGTACTAAAACACGTGCAAAATTGATAGCGCACGCAATGTCGATTTACCAAGCTTGTGCGCATTGTGGCTCTTAAATGAGCAAAATAAGTAATGCAATCCATTTTGCACATCTGTCTTCATAAATATGTGATAATAATATATGCTGATTATTAGAACAGCCACAATAGTGGGAGGAGAAGATGCAACTATGATCATTTAGCGCTCTTAATGTGAACTATCAAGAGTGGAACTGTTCTACGGCCACTGTTCTGCGTCTATATTTAGCACATTGTGCACGTGCGTTTCATCATATATGAACTGTCAGAAATAAAAATATGATGTATATCATCTATTTAGCAACATCATTTTATAATTGTATAGCTGCTGCATGACTTAAGGGGCTGATACAAACACATTCAATTGATTTGTTTTGGCGTCTGCTGGTGTTTTTTCTTAATAGTGTTCGTTTTTGTAGCAATATATTGTATCTCCTATATGAAAAAACATCTTGTAATACGCATTTTCTTGCATCTGGAAGAATCCAAACACATCCATCGCAACACCTCCTAAAGCGCACCTTTAGCGGCCTAATATCAAAATACCCCCGAAAAGGTGGTACATATTATTTATGTGTGCATGTCAACAACATGACAAAATGCAACAGGTTGGACCACATGATGCCATAAATGTGGAGGGAAATATTAAGTGTCTTTATTGTGACAGTCTGTATACACACAAAATCATCATTTAAATAGGGCGGGGTCAGCAACCCGCGGCTCGAGAGCTGCATGCGACTCTTTAGCGCTGCCCTAGTGGCTCCCTGGACCTCTTTCAGAGATGTGTGAAAATGGGAAAAGATGAAAAAAACATTTATTTTTTGTTTTAATAAATTTTCTGTAGGACAAACATGACACAAACCTTCCTAATTGTTAAAAATCCCACTGTTTATATTAAACATTTTTCACTGATGAGAGTATTTGGCAAGCACCGTTTTGTCCTACTAATTTCAGCAATCCTCGAACTCATCGTAGTTTATTTACATGTACAACTTTCTCCGATGCTGCCACAAAAAGATGTGTTTTATGCCACTCCTTCTTTGTCTCATTTTGTCCACCAAACGTTTTATGCTGTTCGTGAAGGCACAAAGGTGAGCTTTGTTGATTTGATTGATTTGCTGGAGTGCTTATCCGGCATATTTGGTCAATACGACTGTAAGTTAATCAATGCTAACATGCTATTTAGGCTAGCTGTATGTACATATTGCATCATTATGCCTCATTTGTGTCATGTCTGGGATCATGTTTTGTTTAAGTTATGTTCTGTTTGGTTTTTGGACTCTTTTTAGTTCCTGCTTTTTCACTCCCTTGTCTTGTTTCCATGGTTACCCATTAGTTTCACCTGTTCCACGTTTGGACTCACACACCTGTCACCAATCATGTCACTGTTATTTAAAGCCTCTCTTTTTCTGTTGGTCGGCCTGGCGACATTAACTCTGTTTACCTCTGTCATTTTCATGCCCTGCTTATTCCATCGTTTATGCTTCTTGCCATGCCACGTAAGTTTTTGTTCTGCTCATGTCACAGTAAGTGTTTATTTGTTTCACGTCCATAGTTTTTGCCCAAGTGCTAGTTTTGTTTTCTTAGCCAAGTTTGTACTTCCGCCTTGTGCGCGCCTTTTGTTTCTTTTGTTAGTGTAAAAATAAAAGATGTATTTACCTTCAAGCCAAGTCCAGTCTAGTTGTTTTGCATCCTGGGAAAGCAATCTGCGCAGTAATTTGCGCCGCCATAGTCCTCGAACTGACAGTTTGTAGCTATATTTGAGCTAATTTAATTTCCTTTACTTATGTCCTCAGTGTATTTAATTTATATTTGCATGTCTCTTGACACATTATCTGTATGTATAATTGGCTGCATTTCTGATAGTTGTTGTGTGCCATGTTGTTCCAGACCACAGCAAACGTTACCCTGCTTGCAAAGATTGTAATAAATCCATTAGAAGAAGACAGCCTGTCGTTTCCTTAAACTTGGACACACACGTCTATACCTTTGGCCATTCTGAGCCAGTAATTTCCAGAAGTTATCTCATCCTGCGAGAAGCCTCCATTTTCCTAATGATTTCCAATGTTGTAGAAATGTGCAGAATAAAAATTAAAATACAACATTTCTGTCAATGAAAATTTGCATCAGCCTTTGATATTAGGCTAATATAGACACTTATCACATCATGTGTTGCCTTTATTATGACACTTATATAAGACTTTTACAGTCATTTTGATGGTAGGCTAATATAGCTAATATAAGCACTTACATCATGTGTTCCCTTCATTATAACACTTATATAAGACAGATTTTTTATTTTTGGCCAATATGGCTCTTTCAACATTTTGGGATGCCGTTCCCTGAAATAGGGTCATCTGCACCACTTTTGCATTTGTTTATTTTGTACACACAGTTTTAGTAGAACACGCACAACACGCCCACTGATAGTACACACAATTTTATAGTTAGCACTTGTTATTTGGATCTTAGTATATCAAGCCCTCTGTTGTTTAAAAGCATACGAAAGGGTCTCTTCACTTCTGAATAGTACGAGGTCCATGTTTATTTGTGGTTATTTGATCCTGATTACAATTGTTTGGCCTTGGTGGAGGTCTATGCTGGTGAGTGTTTTCATCTTGTCAAGGTTGAGTCACAGGTATTTTTGTCCCTCTCGTCCATTTACTGCTGCCTTTTAATCAACCATCTGTTCACTTCCATAATGCAAGTTACTCTCAGACGTTTGTCTCTTTCAGTGCCCAGACGGAGATGTTTTCATGCACAATATTCATGTGTCTGTTGATGTCTGTGCTCTTAATCAAATGTTGCATTATGTTCTTTTTTTTAATCACTAAATGAGAAACAGGACATAAATATTGTATAGTAATAAACAAGTGCAAGGAATGTGATATCAACCACAATACTTACATGTTATTCATTGTGCTTGGATGTTCAGTTACTATTAGAGTAAGAGATTTTTTTTTCTTGACATCGCCCGTGACTGCTTGGGATCTCTCCGGGTACTTCGGCTTCCTCTCACCTCCAAAGACATGCACCTGGGGATAGGCTGATTGGCAACACTAAATTGACCCTAGTGTGTAAATGTGTTTGTAAATGGCTGTCTATCGAGGGTGTGAAACACAGAGGAGGTGGGTTCCAATGGTAAATGGTAAATGGGTTGTACTGTATAGCGCTTTTCTACCTTTTTAAGGAACTCAAAGCGCTTTGACACTATTTCCACATTCACCCATTCACACACACACATTCACACATTCACACACTGATGGCGGGAGCTGCCATGCACGGCGCTAACCAGGAGCAAGGGTGAAGTGTCTTGCTCAAGAACACAACGCACATGACTAGGACGGTAGAAGGTGGGGATTGAACCAGTAACCCTCGGATTGCTGGCACGGCCACTCTCCCAACTTCGCCACGCCGTCCCCCGCAATATACTGTATAAATACCTTGTATTTAAAGCCCACCCTGGAAGTGCCAGCACTGAAACATACAAAAGAGATACATAAAAAACACTGACAGACCAACAGATAATCACCACATAAAACATAACGTAAACCATACTGACCAGACGTTATGACTGGTTTGACATTGGCCCTGCGATGAGGTGGCGACTTGTCCAGGATGCACCCTGCCCTCTGCCTGAGTGTAGCTGGGATAGGCTCCACCTTATTCTTTATCACATTTCTGACATGTGCTGAAAGTTTCATCAAAATCCTTATAGCAGAGTGAAAGAAACAGAGTGAACAACCTCATCAGTCATCCACTGTCTTTGTCTCTGTGGGTGGAGGCAGGCCCGCGAGTATACACTGACAGAGGCTACATTCACACTGCACTAATGTGTTTAGTTTTTTCTGGATCCAACCTTTTTAGGTAGTCGTTCACGTTACAAAAAAAGTGATTTCTTGGTTTGCGGAATCATGCGCACGAAACATGACTGCAGCATGAGGTGCAGAGTCTTTATGGAAGCAAACATGGCTCCAAATCTGGCAGGTCTCACTTCTGGCGCATTTGTGGCAATTCCAAGGATTTTGTGCAACCGCAGTCCACATTTTCTTGACCAAATTATTTTGCGTAGGAGATTTTGAAGGAAGAGGGCAGGAATTTTGGGACATGAGTTTAAATTTTTTTTATTTTCGCTTGTTTTCTTGTCTATTATTTATTTTCCGTACCGTCTATTTTAATGACATATAATTGTATTAAAAATTATTACTTTTGTCTGTTTTTAAAGAAGTATTGGTCGGATGAACACGATCCAATCGTTCATATTTCAGAGTCAGTTGCATTGGATACATATTGGGTTTAAAAAAAATGGAATTGTACTGTTTATATTGACATAAAAAAAAATCAGGTACGGGCCAACGACTGGCACTGTGACCATTGCCAGAGAAGTTGAGCCTCGTAACGTAAACTTACGGTAACATAGTAGAAATTATTTGGTGTTCTAGCGAGTTGTGCTCCCCTTTCAAATTCATGCAACCCCTGCATCTGCACATGAGTATTATTTAATATATATTTTACCTTGTTATTTAATATACCTGTTTCACACTAGAAACAATCAAATGTTTGATTTATTGGGTTAAAGGTGCCGTAGTAATGTGGCTAGAAATGGTACTGCAATCACGGTCAAAATCTTGTAGTCCCCGCCCACTCTCCATGACTGAGGTTGCCAGATACGCAGCCGAATCTGAATCCTACTCCAAGGAACTTCACATGGCAATCGACGAGTCCTACGCTGTAGGTTTCTCTTGTTTATGCTCCTTGCAAGATGGTTTCCTAAGTAATAATGCCACATTTTACTGATGTTGATTAGCCAAATGCATTTGTAAAGTTGCGTAGCAATATTTTTGTCGTGAGTCGGAACACATTGTTGGCATTACTCTGCTAAAATGTCTAGTTTGACCGCACGGACCACCATCAAAATAATTACAAATAATAATATATATAATATATGATGTATCGCATAGGCCTACTGTGATGGCAAGCCAAGGCCAACAGAAAAATGACCGCCACATTTCGTTCCGCATAACTCCATGTTGCATCCAACCTGACGCACTGCATTCTCTTCACCATCTTTCAGTGCAGAGTGCGATTCTATGAGCCAACCCACGTTATGCAAAAACCACGTTATGCATAAATCATATAGCCTTCTACCTTGTCAATACACAAAGTAAAACATCATTACATGTAATGCATTATATTGTACCAAGCAAATACCACCCCATATGTGTTGGATGCACATACAGTACCAGAAACCGCAATTAGCTGTGCTAATGTTGGAACGCATTTCCTCAGTTTATCATAGCATATTGAGAACGAAATAGGCACTGACAATACCCATATCCACATAGGTTTTATTTTTCGAAAATATATTTTGCCCTGTCAGTTGGATGACACATCGACATACATGCTAACAGGCATATATTTCCCCCGTTAGCCTATATCTCGATGTGTCATTGACCGGGCTAGCATGCTAAGCCTTACACAAGAACCTGAGCACCATCACACTAAGCATTTGTTGCACGAACATACTAGTTTTGTTAGACAAGATCATAGACTGTATTGGACAATATAGTGTACATACGAAATGTCCATTTCCATTTATTACAAGCAGTGTTGGGTTAGTTACTGAAAACCAGTAACTAGTTACAGTTACTAGTTACTTTATTTCAAAAGTAACTCAGTTACTAACTCAGTTACTTAAACTAAAAAGTAATGCGTTACTGTGAAAAGTAACTATTTAGTTACTTATATATTTATTTTGTATTTTTTTAAGGCCCCATTTAATGCCCTTTTAGCCTTCATTTTAGTACTGTTATTGCACTGGAGAATAATACAATCTGTTGATCAACTTGACATGCATTTGCATCACTGAACTCTGCTAAGCAATGTGCTCTACATACAACACACAAAGACAAAGATATGTTTTAAAGGGCCAATTTGTTTCAGACCAGAACAAATTGACAAAACTATTTTAAATAGCTGCAACTTAACATACATAAGTAACAAACAGCATAATAACAACATAGCTGTAAAACAAGAAAGGCACACACTACATACATAAAGCCTAACCAGGCGTTTTCTCAAGGAATTCTGAAATAAAATCATGTCTGAAGCCCAGAACACTCTACACATTTCCCCACTTAGTTTAGAGAAAAGGAAATATTAGCCTGGCCCACTAGTATCCCTCTTTAGGTTTGTGAACTTTATAGTCTAAACATTTAGAGTGATGTGATAATCAAACACTCTAAAAGTGTAAAATGAAAGAGTATATAAGAGAATTGACAGAGTGTGTGTACCTTCAGTGTGCAGTGCCTCATTAAAATCCAGCCGCTGTTGGACGTGGAGGTGAAGTTTGTGTCTCTTTACTAGCTTCGTCGAAGCATGTTGTTTTTGTCGCTGTTTCAGCATATTTGAAACTTACATTCAACTAAAATGTTCTTTTCTTTGTGGTCGATAAAAGAAACGTACTGAAAATATCTCCATTTTAAGAAACTCGGCTTCGGGGTTCGCCATGACGTCTTGATAGTAGACACAGACACGCCCCCTCCCACACACACACACTCACACACACACACACACGTACACACAGACAGCGCGCGGCGCGCCTCTTTTTTGTCGCCTCTTCAGCAGCGCTGCAACACTCAGATCTTCTCAGTTTCTAGCCGATACTACATAAAAAATAACGCAAAATAACGCAGTAACGCATCATGTAGTAACGGTAACGGAGTTACTGAATATAAAAAATAACGCGTTAGATTACTAGTTACCGCCGATAGTAACGGCGTTACAGTAACGCGTTACTTTGTAACGCGTTAGTCCCAACACTGATTACCAGTAATAAAAAAACGTAAATGCCTTACTTACCCATCAAGGAGGAAATGAGCAAGTTTGGTGTCGAATGACAAAATCTTCTCCGCCTTAATCTTACAAAGCCATCCCTGATACAAATCCTCGTTTTGTTCCTGGCTTTGTCATGAATAAGTTGAGAATCGTAACGACGCTTTTTAGATCTACTAAAGTCTGACAAGTTTGGTAACTTTACCAGTGGCAGTACCCAGACGAAGAGGGCGGTGTGTAACTGGCAACCTGGATGTGACACACTCACAGACTTATTAATCGGTCAAACGGTACAGGGCGGGGTATCGAAATTAAAACAATAACAATATTTTGGGGCCGTAAATCTAATTTTGAAATGAGCACATCCCAGCTGAACTATCGTTATCAGTTATCAGTGTTGGGACTAACGCGTTACTTTGTAACGCCGTTAGTTTCGGCGGTAACTAGTAATCTAACGCATTATTTTTTATATTCAGTAACTCAGTTACCGTTACTACATGATGCGTTACTGCGTTATTTTACGTTACTTTTGATGTAGTATCGGCTAGAAACAGAAGCGCTGCGGTGTCGTTCTTCTGAATCTTCCTCTGTCACAAGCCGGAGAGAAGAAAAGAGGCGCGGTCTATGTGTGTGTCTGGGTGTGGGTGTGGGGAGGGGAGGCACACACGTGATCCGCGGTTTGATATATGAAACAAACAAACAAAAATTTGTTTGCATGTTCAGTCCACACACAGCGTGGTCATGGCGAGCGGAGTAACGGAGGAGCTTGAACGCCCCGCGCCATTGAATCGGTGTGTTTATTGGTGCAGACTCGGTTGTGCAAAACGAGGGTTTTAAACACATGCTGAACGTGCTTGAGCCACGTTACGACATCCCGTCGCGCACCCACTTCAGCGATAAGATTGTGCCAGATCTTTATGAGCAGTAGAAGAAAAAAGTTGTGGATGAACTATCCCGAGCATCATCTGTTGCGCTCATGACAGACGGGTGGACGTCCAGGGGAACTATAAGCGCTCACTTCATCACAGCAGACTGGGAGATGAGAAGACACGCCCCCTCTACGAGAGTCACCTTGCGCAGGTACTGACACAAGCAGTGGAGGAATGGAAGATAAAGATATCCCAGTCACACGTGATAATGCCAAAAATCAAATAATTACAGTGAATGAGGCAGGACTGGAACCACAGATAGGTGCTTTGCACATGTAGTAAATTTGGCATCACAGAAGGGAATCTCAGCCAATAGGATGGAGCGCCTCCTTGGGAGGATCAGGAAGGAGGTTTCCTACTTCCACCCAAGCACAACAGATGCTCATGTGCTTAAGACAAAGCAAGAAATGCTAAAGCTGCCTACTCATAAACTCATACATGATGTCCCAACGAGGTGGAACTCCACTTATGATATGTTGGAGCAGCAGGCAGCTATATACTCTGCATTGACCCACAACACCCTAAAGACAAATGTCACCCTGTCTGATGATGATGTGAGAGTGGCAGATGATGTCCTCCAGGTGCTTAAACCCCTCAAAAGTGTTCCATCTCTACTGAGCACTGAAACTTCACCATCTGTGTCAATGATCCTGCCACTGAAAACAAGGATTCTACAATCCATGGCTCCAAGTGTGGAAGACAGCAGCATCACTCCAGATGTCAGGCTTTATTTCACTACCTATGTTTCAAGGAAGATGATGTGCCTTCTTATGTTGCACTTTAACTTGTTTTTTATTAATGGTCATTGGTCCAAGTTTAAAGAAAGGAGGAATGCCTTTTTATGTTGCACTGTTTTTCATTAATTATGTTAAAAGGAAAATAAAAATGCATGTCAAGTTGATCAACAGATTGTATTATTCTCCAGTGCAATAATAGTACTGAAAAGAAGGCTAAAAGGGCAATAATGGGAGCTTTAAAAAAAAAGAAGAAAAAAAGAAGTAACTAAATCGTTACTTTTCACAGTAACGCATTACTTTTTGGTGTAAGTAACTGAGTTAGTAACTGAGTTACTTTTGAAATAAAGTAACTAGTAACTGTAACTAGTTACTGGTTTTCAGTAACTAACCCAACACTGTCAGTTATAAAGGTATTTGAAAAGAACATGATTTCTTAATGACCTTTTACATATCAGGGCCATTAAATGATGACTTATGTAAATTTGCTACATATGGCTCCTTTAAGTTACTTTTTAGCTGGAAAATCAAAAGCGCTTCCAGCATGCCTTGTGAGATCTTCACACAAAACCATACCCTAATAAATAATTAGATTGTTTAATAGTTTGTTATGTAAGACACGTAATTTGTAACGTGTAATCTAGTGTAACGATTGCACTCATGTGAAATATTTATTCAATGCGCAATGACATTTCTGGATCCCTTGGATTCATACACATGCACAGATGCATGGAGCACATGAATTCCAATAGGCAAGACGTATCCCCAGAACGCCGGATCACGCCCAAAATGTAACCATTTGTTCCTTATCCCGTTTTTTAAAATTTCATGAACGTTTCATCAAAATCTGCCCATAACTTTTTTTTAGGAGTTATATTGCTAACTAATTGACACGTTATAAAAAGAAGACACAATGAAGCTATCCTAGCAATCAATGTATTTGTCCAACTGCGTCCCATCACACACAGCTGCTTGCGATGTCCCTGAAAGTTATTAAATAAAGTAACATTTGTCAAATCAACGTCTGACCTTTTCATCTTTCCTCCGAGGGGTTGGAGCCTCAGAGCGAAATGCCATAAAGGAAGTGTTTATGTTCGAGTGCTCTCTTCTGTGACGTCCTCGCTTATTTCAGTCGCTAGAAGTCATCATCGCCGTCTTTGTAAAGGCTGAATTGTTGAGTAAAGCTTGTCTATTGGATGTCGTTAAAAATGTGCATCTACAGTATTGTTGTGTTGCAAAATGCATTATTCATAATCCTCTGTTCCCTCTTTGGTACGGTGTGACCCCTCCACCTTCTCCTGGGCTCCCTGTTGACCTTTTAAGGGTGTCCGTTCTTCAACATGTTCATTGTTATTCTGTTCATCACCAGCCGTGAGCACAAGAATCACTCCAATCTCAGCTCCTCGATTTTGACCGCCGTCGTCCAATCAGGCGACTTTGATCCACTGATTAACGGTAGTGGGGACACACTACCGTGTGGGTGTATTTTTACCAGAAGGTTTTGGACAGGGTTTTTGGGACAAAAAAGCAAATACACAAGCGGAGTTTAAGTTTGAGGTCCTTACTCAAGTGTTGTGTTGGGAGATGCAGGTTGGCGGTACTAATTTGAGGTACTTTAGTGTGTGTTTATGTGGTAAAAAAAATCTTAACTTGTTTATACAAACCCCGTTTCCATATGAGTTGGGAAATTGTGTTAGATGTAAATATAAACGGAATACAATGATTTGCAGATCATTTTCAACCCATATTCAATTGAATATGCTACAAAGACAACATATTTGATGTTCAAACTGATAAACATTTTTTTTTTGCAAATAATCATTAACTTTAGAATTTGATGCCAGCAACATGTGACAAAGAAGTTGGGAAAGGTGGCAATAAATACTGATAAAGTTGAGGAATGCTCATCAAACACTTATTTGGAACATCCCACAGGTGAACAGGCAAATTGGGAACAGGTGGGTGCCATGATTGGGTATAAACGTAGATTCCATGAAATGCTCAGTCATTCACAAACAAGGATGGGGCGAGGGTCACCACTTTGTCAACAAATGTGTGAGCAAATTGTTGAACAGTTTAAGAAAAACCTTTCTCAACCAGCTATTGCAAGGAATTTAGGGATTTCACCATCTACGGTCCGTAATATCATCAAAGGGTTTAGAGAATCTGGAGAAATCACTGCACGTAAGCAGCTAAGCCTGTGACCTTCGATCCCTCAGGCTGTACTGCATCAACAAGCGACATCAGTGTGTAAAGGATATCACCAGATGGGCTCAGGAACACTTCAGAAACCCACTGTCAGTAACTACAGTTGGTCGCTACATCTGTAAGTGCAAGTTAAAACTCTCCTCTGCAAGGCGAAAACCGTTTATCAACAACACCCAGAAACGCCGTCGGCTTCGCTGGGCCTGAGCTCATCTAAGATGGACTGATACAAAGTGGAAAAGTGTTCTGTGGTCTGACGAGTCCACATTTCAAATTGTTTTTGGAAACTGTGGACGTCGTGTCCTCCGGACCAAAGAGGAAAAGAACCATCCGGATTGTTATAGGCGCAAAGTTGAAAAGCCAGCATCAGTGATGGTATGGGGGTGTATTAGTGCCCAAGACATGGGTAACTTACACATCTGTGAAGGGGCCATTAATGCTGAAAGGTACATACAGGTTTTGGAGCAACATATGTTGCCATCCAAGCAACGTTACCATTGACACCCCTGCTTATTTCAGCAAAACAATGCCAAGCCACGAGTTACATCAACGTGGCTTCATAGTAAAAGAGTGCGGGTACTAGACTGGCCTGCCTGTAGTCCAGACCTGTCTCCCATTGAAAATGTGTGGCACATTATGAAGTCTAAAATACCACAACGGAGACCCCCGGACTGTTAAACAACTTAAGCTGTACATCAAGCAAGAATGGGAAAGAATTCCACCTGAGAAGCTTAAAAAATGTGTCTCTTCAGTTCCCAAACGTTTACTGAGTGTTGTTAAAAGGAAAGGCCATGTAACACAGTGGTGAACATGCTCTTTCCCAACTACTTTGGCACGTGTTGCAGCCATGAAATTCTAAGTTAATTATTATTTGCAAAAAAAAAATTATGTTTATGAGTTTGAACATCAAATATGTTGTCTTTGTAGTGCATTCAATTGAATATGGGTTGAAAAGGATTTGCAAATCATTGTATTCCGTTTATATTTACATCTAACACAATTTCCCAACTCATATGGAAACGGGGTTTGTAAATAAAATAAAACATTTTTCAATTGAACATTATGATGATAATAATAATCTTGTGTTTTACACTTCTGAGGTTCATTTGCATGTACTGTTGTCCCGATACCAATATATACTGGTACCAAAATTAGTTTGATACTTTTCGGTGCTTTTTGATAGTTTTCTAAATAAAGGGGACCACAAAAAATTGCATTATTGGCTATATTTTAACAAAAAATCTGAGGGTACATTAAAGATATGTTTCTTATTGCAAGTTTGTCCTTAAATAAAATAGTGAACATACTAGACAACTTGTCTTTTATTAGTAAGTAAGCAAACAAAGGCTCCTAATTTAGTCGCTGACATATGCAGTAACATATTGTGTCATTTTCCATTCTATTATTTTGTCAAAATTATTAAGGACGAGTGGTAGAAAATTAGCTATTAGTCTACTTGTTCATTTACTGTTAATATTTGCTTACTCTCTCTTTTAACATGTTCTATCTACACTTCTGGTAACATGTCCTAAAATCATTTAAAATCATGTATGATACTTTACATTAGTTTTGGATGATACCACAAATTTGGGTATCAATCCGATACCAAGTCGTTACAGGATCATACATTGGTCATATTCAAAGTCCTCATGTGTCCAGGGACATATTTCCTGAGTTTATAAACATAATATACATTTAAAAAAAACAAAAGAAGATGATGTGATGCTAAAAAATATCGACGTAATCATAGTAGTATCGACTTGATACGTGCCTGCATTTGGTATCATTACAGTGGATGTTATCCACCAATGGCGTTTGTTTACATTGTGAAAGCATGTTTAGCTATTCCTCGTCCTGCAGGGATGATACTTGTAAGAAACATACTTTATTTGTCGCCATGGAGACGAGGATTAGTGATTTAGAAGTAGCTAAAACACTGCCGACTGGGGTTGGACTTTAGCCGCTAGCTAGCTAGAAGCACCTCTTCCTGAGGGCGTTTTAGTGTTACAACTTTACCTTTATCTTTAGTTTTTAAGCCAAAATGCGTCCATTCTCCCTTTTCTGTTTACACACTGTGTCTGCTTGTAAGTACTCTGTGATTGTGCGCTGCCGAACATGCTCGTCTGCTCGTAAAACCAGCAATGTCACGACGGAAGGGGGGAGGAGGGGGGACCGGTACTTTTCAGAGGCGGTATAGTACCGAATATGATTCATTAGTATTGCGGTACTATACTAATACCGGTATACCCTACAACTCTATTTGCAGGTATGCATTAATTTCAGTTTTTCCGAGATGGTTGCCATAGGAGGACGGTAGGGCAATGGTTAACGCGCATGCCTCACAGCGAGAAGGTTCTGGGATCGTCTTTCTGTGTAGAATTTGCATGTTCTCCCTCTGATTGCGTGAGTTCCCTCGGGGTAATCAGGCTTCCTCCCACCTACAAAGACATGCACCTGGGGATAGGTTGATTAGCAACACTAAATTGGTCCCAGTGTGTGAATGTGAGTGTGAATGATGTCTGTCTATCTGTGTTGGCCCTGTGATGAGGTGGCGACATGTCCAGGGTGTACGCCGCCTTCCGCCCGAATGCAGCTGAGATAGGCTCCAGCACCCCCGCGACCCCAAATGGGACAAGCGGAAGAAAATGGATGGATGGATGGTGTGAATGTGAGTGTGAATGTTGTCTATCTGTGTTGTCCCTGTGATGGGGTGGCGACTTGTCCAGGGTGTACCCCGCCTTCCGCCCAAGTGCAACTTGGATCGACTCCAGCAACCCCCATGAGCGTGCTAACTACCGGGCTGAAAGCTTGAGCTATCAACCTGGCTAGCCTCCGTTACACCTACAAAGTGTTTAACCTGTAATTCTGTATTGAAGTGGTTCTTAAACTTTTGTGTCACCCCAGAAAACTTTTGGCTCTCCAAGTACCACCTTAATGACCAATGTAGTGGCCCACTTGGATTAATGACACAAGATGCAGACAGCTTCGACTTGTGCAACTTTAATTATCTCCCCCTTTCATACTTGCCAACCTTGAGACCTCCGATTTCGGGAGGTGGGGGGATGGGGGAAGTGGTTGGGGGCGGGGGCGTGGTTAAGAGGGGAGGAGTATGTTTACAGCTAGAATTCACCAAGTCAAGTATATATATATATATATATATATATATATATATATATATATATATATATATATATATATATATATATATACATCCTAAAAATATGCAAACAAAACTGTGTTTAGATAATTGATACTTCCAACTTGCATAAATAAATCTTAAGGAATATAACATAACTTGGCTTCTGAGAGCTTCAAAATGTAATGAATAAAATGCCAAAGTTGTTGATAAACAAGCAATTATTTTAATAATTAAATATGATAATTTTAAATGAATTATTATGATCATTTAAAATTAATAATTTCAAATATGTTTATTTTAATATATAATTATATGGCTGGATGTAATAAGGAGTCAGAAAAAATACAAATAAAAATACAATTAATTTTGATGTTTTTAGCAAAATATAGTAAAAATGTATTTATTTTTATTTTTTATTGATAAATATATTTATTTTTAGGTAAAATAAACAAAATAATAATACAATTGATCTCTAGTCTGGATGATTTAGTTATTGTCACCCTGTTGTCCTCCCGTCTCTTCCCCAAGGATGGCTCCATGAGCTGGGCAATCGCCTGGAGATGCCCTACGTCAACAACGCGGTCGACGGCCCGTCGGTGCGCAGCTCGTACATCGCCGCCCTCTACTTCACCCTCAGCAGCTTGACCAGCGTCGGCTTTGGCAACGTGTGCGCCAACACGGACGCCGAGAAGATCTTCTCCATCTGCGCCATGCTCATCGGCGGTATGCCGGACGCCTCTTATGGAATAACGTGATTGGGCAGGCACGCTGTTTATATCGTGGGAAAGCGGACGTGAAAAAAGGCTGTCCTCACTTAGGTCCGCATGGAGCTGGAGGGGGCGTGGCCTCCAGCTCCGGCTGAAAATCTGGAAATTTTAGGGAGAATATTTGTCCCGGGAGGTTTTCGGGAGAGGCGCTGAATTTTGGGAGTCTCCCGGAAAATTCGGGAGGGTTGGCAAGTATGCCTTCTTTTCTCCTCACAATTTTGACACCGTGAAAACTATGAAGATGGATAGAAAATACAAATGCCATCATACCATATGTTATATATGTCCCCGTTATCTGTAAGTTTGTCTACGACCCATAAAGTAGACGGGCACGGAGCTATTTCTTAGCGTGTCTTTATTTCAGCTGGCACTTCAATACAACGACACAACATCCGGATTCTCATCATGCATTGCTTACAACTACGGCAAGTTGCAATGTCCAAAAACATAACATCTCCTCCCCCTTAGAAAACCCCCCCCCCTCCAAAAAAAACAAAATCCTTATAGCAAAACACCATAACTCAACTGTATCATGGGGCACTTCACCTATTTATTAATTTATTTTATTTTATTTTTTTACATTGTTTGGTAACAGTTACCCAACATAACTCTGAGATGAGGTTAAACGGCCTCACCCCGTGACCACACCCATGGGGATTATTCTGCCCCCAGTTGGTTTGGGTTGGTCTCTAAACATAGAGTCTATAAGTTCAGGCGTTCTGGAGGACGACGTTCTCTTACCGGATAACGGGGCTCAACAGAATGTTCAGTCTTACGGTCTCCGCTGGGTGACTCAGGAACAGCCGTGCGTGTTGGGAGATCCATCACAGGATCTCGTAGTGAAGAGTCGAAAGCAGAAGTCTCACCAGTATATTCCATTGTTCTTTGGGGTGGTGGCAGCAGTAGATGGGGTGCGCTGAACTCTGACTCGTTAGGAGTATCCTCCGATGGCTGGTTGGGGGTCGATGCTGTCGCCTGAAGAAGTTGATTGACGTGTATTTTCCATACCAGTCCAGCAGCAGTACTAACGGTGTAAGAGACGGGACCAGATCGCTTGACTATGGTTGCAGGGACTCATCGGGGGCCAGTACTGTAGTTCCTTGCTAACACTGGCTCATCCGGAGAGAAGACTCTTTCTTTAGCCTTCTGCATTCTTTGTTGAATCTGTTTCTCCTGTTGATGCTGAACAATATCCTTCACCGTTGTCGGCTTCAGAGAGTCAAAGTTTGTTCGAAGGTTTCTTTTGAACATCAGAGAAGCGGTGGAAACTTTAGTAGTGGAATGGGGAGTATTCCTATAGCTCAACAGGAATCTATGCGATGTCTGGTGAAATGATCCCTGCTCTTGAGATGTCTTCAAAGCTTTCTTCATGGTCTGCACAAACCTTTCAGCCAGACCGTTGGTCGCAGGGTGAAATGGTACGGATCGAATGTGTTGTACGCCATTTGCTTCAAGGAAGGTAGTCATTTCTTGTGACACCAGTTGTGGCCCGCTATCTGAGACCAACTGAAGAGGAGAACCGAACCGGCTGAAAATCTCCCCCAGCCTCTCAATAGTCTTTGCAGTGGTAGTGGTTTTCATTATGGCCACTTCCGGCCACTTACTGTGGGCGTCCACACACACAAGGAGCATTCAACCCTCTACAGGTCCTGCAAAATCAATGTGCACCTGTTGCCATGGTTCTTTGGGAAACTCCCAGGGATGTAGAGGAGCTAGCTGGGGTGCCTTCCTAACTTCTTGGCATGAGGAACAGGTTTTGGCGGTAGTCTCTATCTCTCTGTCCACTCATGGCCCCCAGAAGTAACTCCTTGCTATCTCCTTCATTCGAACTATTCCACTGTGACCTGCATAGAGCTGGTTTACGCAATGATGGCGGGATAACCACCCTCCTCCCCCACAGTAAGCAACCAGATTGCACCGACAGTTTTGCTCTCCTGGAGAGATAAGGTTGAATACTGGGGGCATCGCTACCTGATCTACCCCCCATCACCATGTCCATCACCGCAGACAGGACAGGGTCAGTGCGAGAGGCCCTCCTCACATGAGCAGCAGAAACTGGCGCACCATCCACCTGACTGAAGTAAAAGATTTCTGCTGCCCGCGGCTCAGGCCTGGTGATAGGAAGAGGCAACCTGGACAGGGCATCGGCGTTGCCGTGCAGGTCAGCCTTGCGATACTTGATGTCATACGAGTGTGCCGACAAGAGCAACGCCCAACGCTGCATGCGACTCGCGGCAAGTGAGGATAACCCAGTGTGTGACCCCAGGATGGTCGTCAGGGGTCGGTGATCTGTCAGCAATGTAAATTGTCTCCCATACAGGTACTGATGGAACTTGCGAACCCCATAGACGATGCTCAACGCCTCCCGCTCTATCTGAGCATAGTTAGTGTCAGGTTCAAATACAGGACATCTGTTACACAAGACAAAAGGCAAGGAATCAAACAGAGACAGAATTCAATTTGGACTCAATTGAGGAAAGACATGGTCACTGTACTCTCTGCACAGTCCTGCACCACGCTCTGACCAAGAAGGTTCTCGTCTCCTCTTTTAATTCAGATCTTCCATGTTCACGCACCAACATATGTCACAATAGGAATGGGGAGGTATGTAAAACAGTCATTGTTTTTGGTCGCTTTGAAGTCCAAGAAGAGGACTTCTCGGGCTTGGCTCTTCCTGGATCCAGCTGGGGCAGGTGTTGGAGGACAATGGACAACCCCTCCCGTCTCCTGTCCACAGTGACTTCAAGAGGGCAGCGTCTCGTAAATAGCGTTGACCAAATAGTTGGAAGAGAGTTGGTGAATTACTTCAAAGAGAGTTCGTTTAACACTTCAAAGAGAGTTCCTCCAGGAGTTGAGCACATCCTGCCATCTGTCCGTGCTGAACTCACAGTGGCGTTTCCCGAGACTTCATCCTTTTGTTAGGCCTCGAAATACAGCATTCATAATACAACATTTGAAATACAGCATTCATAATACAACATTTCTTTTGTGATAACTTACAAACAATTATTCCAACATTTCCCCCCTGTTTATCGCAAAAACCTCCCCAGATTCTCTTCATCCCCAATAACTTCTTCTTGCGATTTTCAGTTAATGGTTCATTTTCCTAGGGCCAAGTTATGTTTACACTCAGAGTTCAACATCAATTTTTCTCATCGTTACTCGGGTCTGGAAACAGATCAGGAACACCATCCAGGTAGGTATCCCCATCATCAGATTCATCTTCCTTATCGTCCGCCAGGAGGTGCATCTGAACAGCTTTATCATCTGCTGGGCTAATCGCTGTGGTAATCAGACGGTTAAGCAGAGAACGCAGACAGGGAATACAACAACATCCACACAACGTCAGTATTGCTACAAACACGGCCATAGATACTAGAATTGATGATACCAAAGACTTGTATTTGCCGAAACCGTCCATCCACCCATCCCACATAGATGTATCTATGCCTGAGTGCTCTTTCATTTTACCGTTGAGGGTGCGAAGGCCTTCCAGTGCTTTGGTCAGGCTACCTTCTGCATCGGTGTTATTTGGTATGAACGTGCAACACTGTTCACCAAATATTGCGCACACACCCCCTCTTTCCGCTAACAACATGTCCAGCGCCATACGGTTTTGAAAGGCCATAAGGGAGGTGGCGGCGAGTTGATCAGCGACTGCTTCAAGTCCGGCCTGTGTCCAATTTCCCAATCTCTGTACGTTGTAGTGGACATAGTTTATTCTGTCAACATTCTTGTTAATCGTACACCACCAGTAGACGGATGATTCAAATTCAGCTGCAACTTGATTTACCAATTTATAGTCGTCAGATACACCTCTTGGACACCCATCAATATAAGTTGGATCTACAACACTTTGTCAGTTTACATCATGTCTAATTATTTTCCAATGTTCAGATATCAAACTGTTCAGGCGTGTTAACAATTCTTGTACAAATATTGATACTTTTACTATGTGTATGCAGTTATCTGATGATACGTTTCCTAACTGTTGTACAGAGCCTTGCATGTTAATGCAGGTATAATTAGCTTTTTTCACATATTTATCAAATATTGGTTTCTGTTTTGTCTCTTTAGCTACAGGGTCAATTTTGTTTTGCTCATTACTTCAATTCAACTTTTTTTTGACTCATCTTGAGTAATTGTCTGGGCTTATACATACAACACAATCAGTTTTTGTAGCCTTTCCCACTTGCTCCGCCATAAGGAACAAATTAATTACCAAAACAGGAACCAATTATTATCAAACTTTGACACACCATCAAATGGTATGCTTACAACTTTGTCACAGTGGAATTTGTAGTGTGCTAGTTAACATGTCCCTTTGATAACACAAATACAATTCCAAATACTTTTTTTCCATTACATGACCTTTTTAAATACAATCCCAAATACTTTTTCCCATTACTGTTTTTCTGGCATGGGTTTTCTGGCATTTTTTTCACTAATGGGGTTACTCCGAATCCTCCCATTGCCCGTCTTCTAATACGACCTCCCCTATGAGTGTATTTTACTTCTTGATTCTGCCAGTGGTTTGGGTTTACTATGGGTGCAGTATCATTTTGTTTCCTGAGTTCTACATTTTACTCAGATTCCCAAGTGAACCATATTAGGGGGGCAGGGCCGACCAGTACCAATATCGTTAACCCATATGTTTATGGACCGTCTGAGCCATTGGGGTGTCATTTCTGCTGATTCACTCCTCTACCAAGGTCAGTGGTTTGGCTCAACTCTAGTCATCGTGTGCGTCCACACTATTACCAGACTTTGCTTCCCTTTCCTTATTGGATGATTCAACAGAAATGACCTTTTTACAATGTACTAAGTGTACCCAGGTTGGTCTTTCCACTATCTTTCAAATGGTGTTAGTCCTGTTGTACTTGTAATGTTAATGTACATTTTTACTAAATATTTGCATAATGCTTTTGCTACTGTCAGCACATCTGCTTTTCCTTTAGGAAATATTTCTAACTACTTTGAAAATGCATCTACTATGACCAGACAATAATGTTTTCCTTCACTCTTATTTAGTTAATTGCATAGATGTTTTATACAATTTTTTTTTATAAGAATTAAACTATAGGAAGTATAGTACTTCTGTATAAGGGCATTCATATCCCTCCTGTTGAGCCATGAGTTCAACCTTGGCTCAATATTGCTGCTCACTTATACCGATTTTCCTTTGTAAGATTGGTTTATTGTCTGGACATACATAGATGTCTTTTTTGTTCAACATCATCCTCATAATTTCTTTGTATTCCTTTCATTGCTTGTCTCAATATATTGGTCCTTATTTATTCTATGTTATGTCCTTATCTTATCTTAGCTCAACACTCAGATGTATGGTGTTGCAAATGTCTAAAACATAATCTAACTTAAGAATGTTATACTACACTTCAAAGTTAAACCTACTTTAAATTTACATGTAATAAATTCACTTCCACACCTCCCCCACTGCGCCACGCACACACACACACACACAAGGTGGTGTGTGAGGGCGTGAGTGCACTTCTTAGGGCAAAGGTCAGCAACACTTGAGCTTCTCTCCTTTTTTTTTTTTCTGTTTTTTTTTTCTTCTTTCCTCAGCTAATAAACATGTAACCCACTTTATCATTTTATCATACTATACATCTCAACTCTTATTATAGTTATTAATCTAGGTTTTTATTTATTCCATTATTTAATTATACATATATATATTTGTATATATAAAAGCGCTCTTTATATATCCAAACATACATGTATATCTTCAGTCTACCTTTTCTTCATCTCTTATTTCAATACCCCCATTATCTCTCTCTCTCTCACATTAGTTTATTTCATTTTGCATTAATTCTTATTGATTTTTCCCCATTTCTTCATTTCTTTTTACTTTTCTCTCACGTTAGCACTTTGAGATTATTCTCCTATTTGCTTTTTCCTAACTGGCCCTGTTTCATAATCTTCTGTTCTATGAAACATTAGCTTTTTTTTCTCTCTTAGCCCTTTCTTTTGCCTCTTCTCTTCCTTTCTTCCTGCTCTTCTTTTTTTTTCTGTCTTTCTCCGTCTTTTCTATTTTGAGCCATTCTCATCCAGCACACCGTGTGGTCCCACCCCATTCTGGCTAGCTTTTTTCTGTTACTTCCGCATTTTTCTATTATTGATTCTCGCAACTTTAGAATATCACCTACTTTGAGGCATCCGGTAAATTTATGTTTTGATATCCAGTCATCGAGAAATTTCAGTAAATCTGGGTTTGTTATTTCTACCGCTCTCCAGTCTTTACATTTTAACTCGTCTTTTGGACTAACCTTTGGTTTACTTGTCCCTTTCCCCATTTTGTAAATTTGGAGTAATCCGTCGCCTCCTACAGAGCCGAAAACTTATAAGGATTACTTTTGTTTTTGTTGTAAGATAGTGGTTTAATTTATTATTGTGGTACACGTCGCTTCTACTGGAGATGGTTCCCCAGTGGAGGTGTCTTGCCTAGAGCATCCACAATAACCCACTATTTACTTCTCACAACTTTAATATGGAGTGATAGCCTAATGGCGATTACTCCCACACACTCTCACATTCACACCTTTCAGTATATTGATCTACGGAAATTTCAATGTTTATTACATGAGGATCCCGTCGCCCTCCAGATTATTGTTTTTTCACGGACAAAATTCAGTTTTTTATTCTGAATAGACCATTTTAGGTCTGTTGGACTCCGACGTCCCCAGGATAATGGTTCACGGATATTTCAAATTATTGTGGGCTCCGACACCCCCTAGTATGTTTGTTTATGGATATTACGGATTCCAGTTTTCGCGGTTCCGTTAACCTGCAGTCTTTTGGCCTCTTCAGTTTTTATCTTAATTCAGTTTTTATTTAAAATTTTAATACTCACGGACGTTGGACTCCGACGTCCCTCTAATTTGGCCTTTTTACCTGTTAGAGCCTAGGATTTACAGGGTTTTTCTATGCGTCGTAACCCTCAGTCACACGCTTCTTCTTAGTCGTTTCTTTCTTCGTCAATTTAAAACGTACTCACTGCTCTCTGCGTTCCTTCCTCTTGTCCTTGGATTTCCGTCAGTCTTTCAATTCCAGCCCGAAATTAAGAAAAAGCAGTTCCTCAATCAGGATTTGGTTGCCATGGTCCTCTGGTTTCACTCACTCATGCTGGAATCGTCAGACGTGTTGGAATCCGGCTCGAAGGACCAATTAGATGTCAGGTTCAAATACAGGACATCTGTTACACAAGACAAAAGGCAAGGAATCAAACAGAGACAGAATTCAATTTGGACTCAATTGAGGAAAGACATGGTCACTGTACTCTCTGCACAGTCCTGCACCACGCTCTGACCAAGAAGGTTCTCGTCTCCTCTTTTAATTCAGATCTTCCATGTTCACGCACCAACATATGTCACAATAGGAATGGGGAGGTATGTAAAACAGTCATTGTTTTTGGTCGCTTTGAAGTCCAAGAAGAGGACTTCTCGGGCTTGGCTCTTCCTGGATCCAGCTGGGGCAGGTGTTGGAGGTCAATGGACAACCCCTCCCGTCTCCTGTCCACAGTGACTTCAAGAGGGCAGCGTCTCGTAAATAGCGTTGACCAAATAGTTGGAAGAGAGTTGGTGAATTACTTCAAAGAGAGTTCGTTTAACACTTCAAAGAGAGT
Organism: Nerophis lumbriciformis; assembly: GCF_033978685.3. Taxonomy (NCBI): domain Eukaryota; kingdom Metazoa; phylum Chordata; class Actinopteri; order Syngnathiformes; family Syngnathidae; genus Nerophis; species Nerophis lumbriciformis. The sequence continues at coordinate 19,569,428 of NC_084585.2, forward strand.
TCCTCCAGGAGTTGAGCACATCCTGCCATCTGTCCGTGCTGAACTCACAGTGGCGTTTCCCGAGACTTCATCCTTTTGTTAGGCCTCGAAATACAGCATTCATAATACAACATTTGAAATACAGCATTCATAATACAACATTTCTTTTGTGATAACTTACAAACAATTATTCCAACATTTAGTCTCTGCTTTGTTCAAGGTCCGTGATGCAAATGCTATAGGCCTCTCTACCCCGTTTGGCATTAAATGTGAAATGACCGCCCCCACGCCATACGAGGATGCATCGCAGGCCAACTGAATGGGGAGTGATGGATCGAAATGGGTCAGTACCCCTGACGTTACTAATGTCTCCTTTGTTTTCTGAAACACCTCTTGACAGGCATCACTCCAATTCCACTTCTTTCCTTGACAAAGTAGGTCATGCAGCGGCTTGAGCCTGGATGACAAGTTCGGTATAAAACGGCCAAAATAATTCAGTAAGCCCAAGAATGAACAATAATTGGCTAACATTCTCTGGCGGCGGGGCATCCACTATCGCTCGAACCTTTGACGGCGCAGTATGCAACCCTCGGGCATCAATTACATGTCCCAAATATTCAACAGACAGTTGAAAGAATTCGCACTTGTCTTTGCAAACCCTGAGCCCATACTCTTTCAGCCTTTGAAGAGCAGCATCCAAATTGTCCAGATGTTCTTGGTCCGTACTTCCTGTGCACAGAATATTGTCCAAATAGCACTGTACACCAGGGAGGCCATGTATGATCTGATCCATGGCACGTTGGAAAAGTGCAGGGGCTGATGTGATCCCGAAAGGGAGTCCACAATATCTGAAAAGCCCCTTTTGTGTAGTTATGGTGAGCAAGTCTTTAGAATCCTCATGCACGTGCATCTGTAAGTAGGCTTGGTTAAGGTCTATTTTGCTAAACTTTTGTCCCTTCCTCAGCCCGGCAAACAAATCGTCAATGCGGGGAAGAGGATACTGCTCTGCTGACAGTACAGGGTTCAGTGTCACTTTAAAATCTCCACAGATTCGTATTTCTCTCGTCTTCTTGGGTACGGGAACTATGGGCGTGGCCCACTCGCTGACAGTCACAGGTTCCAAAACACCGGTTTTAACTAAGGCGTCCAACTCATCCCCCACTTTCGATCGAATAGAATATGGTACAGACCTGGCCTTCATAAACTTTGGTGTTGTTTCCGGTTTAATGTTTAGCTTGACAGTAATGTCCTTCATACTGCCCAACTCCTTCCGGAAAACCTCATCATGTTTCCTCAAAATAGCAGCTAGACTAGTAGCCGTTGGTGATACCATTTTTACAGTGTGCCAGCTTAGCTTCATTTTCTCTAGCCACACACGTCCCAGAATAGCCGGGTAATCACCTTTAACAATATAGATGGGGAGCTTCCTCACCTGATTGTTACTCTGGACCACGACATCAGTCATTCCTGCCATGGGTACAGGTTCCCCTAGATAGGTTTTGAACCTAGTATCAGACGGTCGCAGCGGAAGGTGTCTCAAAACTTTTTTGTAAACCCCATCTGAGATAATGGATGCTTTTGAACCAGTGTCTATTTGCATACTCACTGGGTGCCCCTTCAGCATGGGCTCCACTCAGTAACCCTCTGAATCTTCATCCATCTTCATTATATTCAGTGTGTGTACACTCATCTCCTGTTCTCCTTCCGAAGAATCGCTGGACACAGTCTCCCTTTGTCTCACAGTGTGCACCTGTGTTTTCCTCCTGTTCTTCACAGAGTCATGTATGTTGGCAGACTTTGATGTTTTCTCCTTGTTCTTTTTTCTTAAGCAGGCCCGCTCGATATGGCCTCTTCTTCCACAACTGCGACAGTCTATATCCTTACACCAGCATGACGTGGCTAGGTGTCCTGATTTACCACAACGGAAACATGTCCCTTGTCCAGTAGGTCTATCCGTTTGAACTGTATGCACTTCGCCTGTTGCGTTCATTTGGTGAGCCTCCTTTGAGGCCATTTCCATGGCGACACTGATTTCAATGACTTTCTGCAACGTTGGGTTACTTTCGGTCAGCAGTTTCTTCTGAGCGACTTCATTTCTCAGTCCGAGGACCAATCTGTCTCTTAATGCGTTGCCCAAATTCACAATGTTCAGCTAATTTCCTAAGCGTTGCAACAAACATGGTAACAGATTCCCCCTCTTCTTGATTGCGTCTGTGGAATCTAAACCTTTCTGCAAGCATAAATGGTTTGGGTGAAAAATGCTGGGTCAGAACATCCACTGTTTCTGCATAGGTTTTGGTCCCCGGTTTGGTGGGCTGCAGCAGATCACGCAACAAATTAAATGTCTTTGGACCCATCACTGACAAAAATGTGGGTACTACTTTATCATTAGCAATGTCATTTGCCAATACAAAATAGTCAAAACGTTCTGCATATGCACTCCACTGCTCCACGTGCTCATTAAAAGGGCCAATATTACCAACGACTCCTGCCATTTTCCTTTCAGGCTCCTGGTTATTAGCAATATCCTCTGACATTTCTTCCTCCTCAGACGGGTCCTCCCTCCGGTGATGTCACACGTCTCCTCTCCTCTTTTTTTTTTTATTCCTCTTCGCGCTATTCACAACAGACGCAGGCTGTGACGCGCCAAATGCTAACTAGCCTCGTTAGCTTCTCCTCAGTAAAACACCGCCACTCATAAAACTTGACTACACACACACAATCCAGACATACCGCGCCCGTGGGATCTCAAACCACCTCTTCGCCACTTGTTATATATGTCACCGTTATCTGTAAGTTTGTCTACGACCCATAAAGTAGACGGGCACGGAGCTATTTCTTAGCGTGTCTTTACTTTAGCCGGCACTTCAATACAACGACACAACATCCGGATTCCCATCATGCATTGCTTACAACTACGGCAAGTTGCGATGTCCAAAAATATAACATCATATTTCCACAAACAATTATTTTTTAGTAAATAAAAATAATGGCATTTTCCCGTTTGCTTTAAATGAAATGAACCACTTGTTTTACAATAAATAAACCATTAGTCTCCTCCTACCTCCTTCCGCTTCCAAGGGCGCTAAGTTTGCTCAGCTTGTTAGCCTAGCTTCCACACACAGCTTGTAGTGACTCTCCTTAAATGTGACATATAAACAACACAAACACGAGGCACGATAAAATAACCACTCACAAATGTTTACACAGAATATGACAAATATATCTTTGTCAGCATGTTTTACCAGTCCTGGAGTAACGTGAGTATGCTGTTGAAGTCAGACGGAACGGCAGCAGGAAGTCAAGCATCAGCAATAAAGGAAGTAACAGAATAAGAGTGGGCTCTTCAAAATAAAGGCACAAATAAAAAATGTAACATGACAGAACTGTATTTTTCTCATGAACAAAATTTGCTGCCATTTACAACCAACATTACAATATATGACTGTGACATACCTCACAGTTGTACAATGACTTTGATCATTCCATTTCCTGGGTGTGTTGCTGTAGTCAGGAAGTAGTCTTTGGGTTCAGTTGAATGTGACAGTCTTGAATTTTGTCCTACAAAGTGCTTATGCTGGAACAACCACCTCTCACAGGCAGGGCCGGCCCGTGGCATAGGCCGTATAGGCAAATGCTAAGGGCGCCGTCCATCAGGGGGCGCCACGCCAGTGCCACAAATGTTGGAGGAAAAAAAAGAAAAAAGAAAAAGTTGGTACTATTATTTCTAAATACAAAAAATAATCCCACGTTAATTAAAATGCAAAGTAAAGCCTATTTAATAGAAATATTATTTGTTACAACATTACGCCCCCTCCCCCCCCTCTCCCCCCGCACGGTGCGCCCCCTCCCTTCCCGTATCATGACTCTTTTTGGACGTCACCACATCAAAAAATCAACACAAGATGTCAAAACGGCCAAAACTGTCAGGTGCCCAGGGAAGAAAAAAGAGAAAAGAAGAGGAGGAGAAACGAGAAAAGACAGAGGTAGCAGGTAGGTGAGCCGAACATGAAATTATTTGTCTGTTACAGAATGTGATAGTACCCGGCTTTTTAGCATTAAGCTAATGTCACATGATTCGGCAATTGCTAATCAATAAATAGCTAGTTCTGTTTTAACGTCGGGTTAATATTGTGGAGGGGGCTAAATTGTTATGGAAAATAATAATGTAACATTAGGTAATTACAGTACTCCCACCTTACATTTTTCAGGGACATTTGTATTAGATCTTTTAAGCAGCTGTTTTTTGTTTACATTGTTATTGCCTTCTGGTTAGCTATGTTTGCCCTGCAGGTAATAGTCACTTTTCCACCCCTTTATATATTAGGTATAGTTGTAAGTAAAAAAAAAAAAGGTCAAAGACAAAGCTATTCGGTTTCTTGTGAGTATATACACTTCACTGCCGATGTGGGGGTGCGCCACCTAAAATCTTGCCTAGGGCGCCAGATTGGTTACAGGAACTGCTGGTGTTCTTCTACCGGTGCTCTATTGAGAGCATCCTGACCCACTGCATCTGCATGTGGTTCGGCAGCTGCACGGCCGCAGAGAGAAAGGCGCGTAAACACCGCCCAGAAGATCATCGGATGCCCCCTCCCCTCCCTGGCTGACCTGTACAGCTGCCGCTGTCTCAGGAAAGCACAGAGCATCCTGAAAGACCCATTCCACCCCGAGCACTGCCACCTAGAACTGCTGCCCTCGGGCAGACGCTATAGGGTGCTACAAGTGGGCACAAATAGCCTAAAAAACAGTTTTTACCCAAGAGCCATAGTAGCATTAAACAGACCCTGAGTGAGCACAATGTGTCCGTCATGTCCTCATGTGTCATGTCTTTTCTTTTTCGGACTAAAATGTACAATAATGTTGGACTGTGCAATATATCCTAAATGGCCTCTTGATAAGTGCAATAATACTGGACTGTGAAACAGAATAATGTGCAATAACCTGTCACCTTACACCTCTGTCACTTATGTATATATATTATATTTGGGTGTCCCACGATTCGATTCAATATCGATTCTTGGGGTCACGATTCGATTCAAAATCTTTTTCTTTTTTTTTCAATTCAACACGATTCTCGATTCAAAAACGATTTTTTTCCCGATTCAAAAGGATTCTCTATTCATTCAATACATAGGATTTCAGCAGGATCTACCCCAGTCTGCTGACATGCAAGCAGAGTAGTAGATTTTAGTAAAAAGCTTTTATAATTGTAAAGGACAATGTTGTATCAACTGATTACAATAATGTAAATTTGTTTTAACTATTAAATGAACCAAAAATATGACTTATTTTATCTTTGTGAAAATATTGGACGCAGTGTGTTGTCAAGCTTATGAGATGCGATGAAATGTAAGCCACTGTGACACTATTGTGAACACTGAGTGTTGCTGGGTCGGGTTTGGTTTTGGAATTGGATTGCATTGTTATGGTATTGCTGTGTATTGTTTTATTGGATTGATTAATAAAAAAATTAAATTAAATTTAAAAAAAATAAATAAAATAAAATATTTAAAAAAATCAATTAAAAAAAAAAAGAGAATCGATTCTGATTCGCACATCGTGAGAATCGCAATTCGAATTCGAATCGATTTTTTTCCCCACAACCCTATATATATATATATATATATATATATATATATATATATACACACACATATATATATATATACACATATATATACACACATATATATATATATATATACATATATATACACACATACACACATATATATATATATATATATATATATATATATATATATATATATATATATATATATATATATATATATATATATATATACCGTATTTTCCGCACTATAAGGCGCACCGGATTTAAAGGCGCACCTATGCATCCATTAGATCAGGGGTGCTCACACTTTTTCTGCAGGCGAGCTACTTTTCAATTGATCAAGTCGTGGGGATCTACCTAATTCATATATATAATATATATTTACTTATTTATGAAATATATGTTTTTGTTAACAAGTTAAAGGTGTTTAATGATAATGCAAGCATGTTTAACACATATAGTTAATATTGTTAATAAATTAAAGGTGTTTAATGATAATACAAGAATCAGGGTTGCTCACACTTTTTCAGCATGCAAGCTACTTATAAAATGATCAAGTCAAAATGATGTACCTACTACAGTGGCCTAGTGGTTAGAGTGTCCGCCTTGAGATCGGTAGGTTGTGGGTTCAAACCCCGGCCGAGTCATACCAAAGACTATAAAAATGGGACCCATTACCTCCCTGCTTGGCACTCAGTATCAAGGGTTGGAATTGGGGGTTAAATCACCAAAAATGATTCCCGGGCGCGGCCACCGCTGCTGCCCACTGCTCCCCTCACCTCCCAGGGGGTGATCAAGGGTGATGGGTTAAATGCAGAGAATAATTTCGCCACACCTAGTGTGTGTGTGACAATCATTGGTACTTTAACTTTAACTTTTAAAAATGCAAAACATATATTTATTTCTAAATATATTGAGGATTCTTTATATCAACAATGTATGTTGATGTACATGCATAACCGCATGAGCCAATATTGCACAACACAACACAATTAACTATGTACATTTTTTGTCATTACCCGAGTTTACTCTGATGACTTGCACTGAATTGAATCAGTCAGGGATGCATAGTCCGGACAGTAGCTGCTGACAGCCAGCCTCAAGCACACTTCCAAATGTTCATCAGTCATGGTGGAACGGTACTTGGACTTAATGATCTTCATGTGGGAAAAGGCTGACTCACATAAATAAGTGGAGCCGAATAATGCAGTCAAGGAGGTAGCACATTTCCTGATGTTGGGGTACTTTACCTCTGTGAGTAAGTTCCAGAACTGTCTATGAGCTCTGGACTTCAGCTCAATGTCGGCTTGCAGTGTCAAAATCTCATCTTCCACTCCAGAAGAGTTCAGGTGAAATAGTGTTGCAATTTGTGATGCGAGGGAATCAACCTCAGCATCTTCCCGAAAAGGATAGCACATGAATGTAGCGACTGGCTCGAGCAAAGAAAAGTCTTGAAAGCGTTTGTCAAACTCTGACAGACAATTGTCAATCTGCTCTGTGTAGCGTGCACTGTCAAGTTGCACACAGGCCTTCCCTTGCATCTCCAGCTCTGACGCCAGGTTCTGGAAGTTTGCCAAATCATGGCGCTGCAGCTTTGAGGAGAGATGTTTCATCTTTCGTTTGAAAGCATTAACTGAGCTGATCATATTGATCACTGTTTTGTCTTTTCCTTGCAGCTCTAGATCAAGATCATTCAACATGTTGGTCAGATCGGTTAAAAATGCCAAGTCTAACAGCCACTGACCGTCATTTAGTTGCGTGTATTCTGCATGTCCAGCTGCTACACGAAAAAACTCCTTAATCTCTGGACAGAGCTCTCGAAATCTTTGCAGGAATTTCCCTCGACTAAGCCATCTCACGTCAGTGTGCAGCAACAACTCAGAGTGGTCGCAGTCAGCCTTCTCCAGATGTGCACGAAATAACCGTCTTTGAAGAGATCTGGCGCGATTAGAACAGGCGATCTTCATTGCAACATCCATGATCTCCTTCCTGTTGAGCATTTTAGCGCATAACGCTTGTTGGTGGATTATGCAATGGTAATTTAGGAAGTCCGGGAAATCATCGTCCTGCCTGCACTTGGCAATAAATCCATTCAAACGGCCAACCATTGCGGGAGCTCCATCCTTGGTGATAGACATCAGTTTGTACACTGGGAGCTGAGTTTTCTCCACAAAGTTTTTAAACGACTGAAATATGTCCTCTCTTCGTGTCTGTTCTTTCATGGGCAGTAATGTTAATAGCTCTTCTTTTGTAGTGATATCACTAAACACCATACGGATGAAAATGCACATCTGGGCTGTGTCACTCACGTTCGTAGATTCGTCCAACTGCAGTGAGAAACACTCGCAATCTCCGATGTCCGTCCAAAGTTGCTGGGTTAAATCCTCAGCCATGGCTTCACAGCGCCGTGTAACTGTACATCTTGACAGCTGGAGAGCTTTGATCGAAGATAATATTTCTGCCTTATTTTTAAAGTCTCGGAACAATGAGTCAGCTGCTTCAACGAATGCCTCCTTTACCATCTCTCCGTCTTGGAAGGACTTCTTGTTTTTAACGATGATGTGACTCACCCGGAATGATGCTTCATTGAAGTTTGTGTGAAAAATGACTGCTGTCCGGACAACTGGGATTTCAGTTCCTTCACCTTTCTCTTTCTCAGCTCGCTTTTCAGCGGGAAGTCGGTGTCGTATTTGCCATGAATAGTCCGAAAATGCCGCTCCACATTTCGCTTCTTTGGAATTGTGATGGCAGATTGGCAGATGAGGCAAACGCACTTCGAAAATGTCATCGTGAAAAAAAAGTCCTCCTCCCATTCCGTATGAAAGTGATACGTTTTTGTCTTCTTACTTGGTCCAGCTCCCCCACTCATTTTTATACACTTAAGAGAAAAAAAACAACCGAAGGCTGAAAATTGGCGGTAACTCGCTGACAAGCTTGTTAGCTTTGCTGCACTGAGCGCCGTTGTTTGCGCATGCGCAGTGACCTAAGTGTCAGGAAAACGAAGATGTCATCTGACTGGCTGCCCTGTTTATCAATCAAAAGACGGGGTGGATGATAGGCTGGCGTAAATTTGCATTACATTAAAAAAAAAAATTTGCATTACATTAAATTATTTTATTTTATTTTATTTTTATTTTTTATTTTTTTAATAATGTAATGCGATCTACCAATACTACCTTTGCGATCGACTGGTAGATCGCGATCGACGTATTGAGCACCCCTGCATTAGATGGAGCTGCGCTAAAGGGAATGCCAACAAAACAGTCAGATAGGTCAGTCAACCTTTATTAATAGATTACAAACCAGCGTTCTGACAACTCTGTTCACTACCAAAATGAATAAACAGCTGTTTTATTATTTTCCCCGAGGTAAAGTCAGTGACGTGGTGTTTTGTTTATCTTTTAACAACAGCAAGGTATAACATGTAGTGCAACATTTATATCACATAGTGGAGGGGAACTTTTCCCTGATTCGATAAACACAAAAAAACAGTAAAACTGTTACGGTAAATCAAACGTTAGTGCAATCACAATATAGTAACACTCAAAATAGTGCAGAGCAATAACAATATCAATAACTCAACGTTGCTCAAACGTTACTGTCACACAACACAACACACAAAATACACATGTAAAGCTCACTTTATGAAGTTATTCCTCATCCACGAATCCCTCAAATTCTTCTTCTTCAGTGTCCGAATTAAACAGTTTGGCGGATACGGCATCCAACATGTCTCCTCGAAGTCGTCATTAGTCGAGTCAGTGTCGCTGCTGCTCTATTCCCGTGTTCTACAGCGTGACTGATCATCTTAAGTTTAAACTCTGCGTCGTAAGCATGTTTCTTAATAGGAGCCATTTTGGGGTCTTTACATAAACAAACAAATGGAAATAAAACGGCACGCCTCGCGCAGTCATATATCCCAGCATGCACCGCGCGCTTCTTCTTCTTCTACGGGGGCGGCTGCTTACCGTAGAAGAAGAAGTTCTTCTTCTACGGGGGAAAATGAAGTCGGCGGCTGCTTACCGTAGTTGCGATTGATTGATTGATTGAAACTTTTACCTGTTGGAGGCTCAATATTGGTCCATATATAAGGCGCACCGGATTATAAGGCGCACTGTCAGTTTTTGACAAAATTGGAGGTTTTTAGGTGCGCCTTATAGTGCGTAAAATACAGTATATATATAAATATATTTTATATCCTCTTTTTCGTTTTTTTTACTATTTATATTACTATACTGTTGTGTATGCACTTTAGGGGATCTGCTCCAATTTCGTTGTTCTTTGAACCTGTTCACTGTAATAACGACAATAAAACTCTAGTCTATGCTGTAAGTATTGTACTAATTACACAACAGCTGTTTGGTTGTAAGGTGCATCATAGTTGTAGTTTTCATTACCAAATTTGAAGGTGTTGAAACCGCCATGTAAAATTGCTAATGATAATTGGCAGCATTACATGGTATATTCAATGTAAGTCAGCATCAAGCTAGCGCATTTTGAAAAGTGGAACCTAGGGTTGTACGGTATACCGGTATTAGTATAGTACCGTGAAACTAATGAATCATATTTGGTACTATACCACCTCTAAAAAGTACCGGTCCCCCACCCCCGCGTCCCCGTCACGTCGTGTCATTGCTGGTTTACAAGCAGACGAGCATGTTCGGCAGCGCACAATCAAAGAGTACTTACAAACAGACAATGTGTGTAGACAGAAAAGGGAGAATGGACACATTTTGGCCTAAAAACTAACGATAAAAGTAAATAGATAGATAGTACTGAAGTTATGACACTGAAACACCCTCAGGAAGAGGTGCTTTAAGACATGGCTAGCTAGCTAGCGGCTAAAGTCCAGCCCTAGTCGGCAGTGTTTTAGCTACTTCTAAATCACTAATCCTCGCCTCCATGGTGACAAATAAAGTACGTTTCTGGCAAGTATCATCCCTGCAGGACAAGGAATAGCTAAACATGCTTCACTACACACCGTAGCTCACCGGCATCACAATGTAAACAAACTCCATTGGTGGATCTACACCTGACATCCACTGTATTGATACCAAGTACAAGAGCGTATCTAGTCAATACTACTATGATTACATCGATATTTTTTTAGCATCACAAAATCTTCTTTCGTTTTTATTAAATTTATATTGTGTTTATAAACTCAGGAAATATGTCCCTGGACACATGAGGACTTTGAATATGACCAATGTATGATCCTGTAACGATTGATACCTAAATTTGTGGTATCATCCAAAACTAATGTAAAGTATTAAACACCAGAAGAATAAGTGATTATTACATTTTAACAGAAGTGTAGATAGAACATGTTAAAAGAGAAAGTAAGCAGATATTAACAGTACATAAACTTGTAGATTAATCATTCATTTTCTACCGCTTGTCCATAATAATTTTGACAAAATAATAGAAAATAACACAATATGTTACTGCATATGTCAGCAGACGAATTAGGAGCCTTTGTTTGCTTACTTACTAATAAAAGACTGGTTTTCTAGTATGTTCACTATTTTATTTAAGGAATAACTTGCAATAAGAAACATATGTTTAATGCACGTAAGAGTTTTTGTTCAAATAAAGCCAATAATGCAATTTTTTGTGGTTCTCTTTATTTAGAAAAGTATCAAATGTTGGTATCAGGACAACACTTGTGGAACCTTACTTTTGAGTGCATTTTTTTTTTTAAACAGGCATGCAACATTATCTTGAAGCAGTCTGCTATGAAAACGTTTGTTTGCCCGCCAAGTGCTTGAGCCGTGCAAAAAAATATGGTAATATGGTACCATTTGATATTTTGCCTGAATAGGAATTTGGTCGATACCAATAAAAGTATCGAATTCAGTACCCTCCCTAAAGGTAATGACCCCCCTTAATCTTTGAGGCACATTTTTCCACCAGCAGGTCACTGGTGTGTGAGTGACATGGGGAAAAGCTCTGGGTAGAAGTTGTTAGGCGCCGTCTGTTGGTTTGTATGTATTACTCTATAGACATTTGGTAGGTAGATGTAGATGAAATACTGTTTTATAAAGGGGTCAATAGGGAATCATGTCTAAATGACTACGTGCTCACCATGCTCGGCCCTTCTGAACTTTGCTGCCGCAGCGGTATTGGAGCAGCGTTAATGAAAAGCCTGTCTTGATTCTCTCTTTTCATCCGAGAGCCACAGGCAACAGGCTATAATGAGATAGAAATGGAACACTGAAAATGGATTTTAGATGTCTGAAAATAGGAAGGACGGAGAAGGGTGGCGGTATCTTGCAACAAGATAAAGAATTAAACCCCGGACTGGAGGGAGAGTAATGAGGCAAAAAGCTGAGAGGCGGGAGATAATGTGACTTAGCAGGAGCTCTCTTTCTTCTTTTTCTTCTTCTTCTCCTTCTCCTACCTGTTGGGAGAGAACCAGAGGCTTCTTCTTGTTTACGGTTTGATTTGGAGAAAAGCTCAATAAAAAAATAGAATCATACTGCATCATCCAGCTAAACACAATGTCGAAGAAGTGGAAGCAAAATAGAGTGTAATACTTGGCTGCAGCCAGCAGAGGCGCTGTGGATTCATGCTTAATTAATTTACATTGTTATTGTTATGAAGAATGTAAAATATATTTATTCATCCCAACTAATTAATTTAAAACAATTATTTTATTGGTGGACGTTCTAGTGCAGGCATGTCAAACATGCGGCCCACGGGCCGGATCAGGCCAGCAAACACGTTGAACACGGCCCGCAAGACGAGTTTGCTAAGTGTAAAATTGAGCTGCATTTTTAAATTAAAGAAACTGCTGTTCTAAATGTGTCCACTGGATGTCGCAATAGGAATTATATTAGGCAAGCAAATAGTTTAGCAAGTATACCAAGCACCAAACACATGTGACTCCTCCCCCTTGACCCAACATAAAAGAAACAGTAGTAAAATAAACAATTGGTAACCCCACTTAAAATGCTGCAGTGTGAAAGTCTTCTGTGGTCTGACGAGTCCACATTTCAAATTGTTTTTGGAAACTGTGGACGTTGTGTCCTCCGGAACAAAGAGGAAAAGAACCATCCGGATTGTTATAGGCGCAAAGTTGAAAAGCCAGCATCAGTGATGGTATGGGGGTGTATTAGTGCCCAAGACATGGGTAACTTACACATCTGTGAAGGCACAATTAATGCTGAAAGGTACATACAGGTTTTGGAGCAACATATGTTGCCATCCAAGCAACTTTAACATGGGCACCCCTGCTTATTTCAGCAAGACAATGCCAAGCCACGCTGTTGTAACACATGGTTTCATAGTAAACGAGTGCGGGTACTAGACTGGCCTGCCTGTAGTCCAGAACTGTCTCCCACTGAAAATGTGTGGTGCAATATGAAGCCTAAAATACCATAATGGAGACCCCGGACTGTTGAACAACGTAAGCTGTACATCAAGCAAGTATGGGAAAGAAGCTTCAAAATGTGTCTCCTCAGTTCCAAAACGTTTACTGAGTGTTGTTAAAAAGAAAGGCCATGTAACACAGTGGTAAAATTGCCCCTGAGCCAACTTTTTTGCAATGTGTTGCTGCCATTAAATTCTAAGTTAATGATTATTTGCAAAACAAAATTAAGTTTCTCAGTTTAAACATTAAATATCTTGTCTTTGCAGTCTATTCAATTGAATATAAGTTGAAAAGGATTTGCAAATCATTGAAATTTGTTTTTATTTACGAATTACACAATGTGTCAACTTCACTGGTTTTGGGTTTTGTAAATAATATACCATAGTAAGTAAACAAATATTAAATAATCTAAAAAAAAGGTTCATCATGATTGTTCTTCTTTGTGCACACTTGTAGTTTGAACAGTCTCTTTAACTAAATCATATTAGTGCTGTTGGAAACAAACCAAAGCAGCATGTGAGCAGATCAATCAAATATTTATTGTTCTTGGGGGCAGTTAATGAAGGCTTTAAAAAGAAGGACAAAAGGACACAACATAGAGACACCTTGCTTTTAATACACGCCCGAGTGTGTGTGTGTGTGTGTGTGTGTGTGTGTGTGTGTGTGTGTGTGTGTGTGTGTGTGTGTGTGTGTGTGTTCATCAGAGGTGGGTAGTAACGCGCTACATTTACTCCGTTACATCTACTTGAGTAACTTTTGGGATAAATTGTACTTCTAAGAGTAGTTTTAATGCAACATACTCTTACTTTTACTTGAGTATATTTATAGAGAAGAAACGCTACTTTTACTCCGCTACTTTTATCTACATTCAGCTCGCTACTCGCGACTAATTTTTATCGATCTGTTAATGCACGCTTTGTTTGTTTTGGTCTGTCAGACAGACCTTCATAGTGCCTGCGTTTTACCAAATGCAGTCACTGGTGACGTTCACTCCGTTCCACCAATCAGATGCAGTCACTGGTGACGTTGGACCAATCAAACAGAGCCAGGGGGTCACATGACCTGACTTAAACAAGTCGAAAAACTTATTCGGGTGTTACCATTTAGCAGAGGTGGGACCAAGTCATTGTTTTGCAAGTCACAAGTAAGTCTCAAGTCTTTGCCCTCAAGTCTGAGTCAAGTCCGAGTCAAGACAGGCAAGCCCCGAGTCAAGTCCAAAGTCAAGACTGGAAAGTCTCAAGTCAAGTCCTAAGTCCTGCATTTTGAGTTTTGAGTCCTTTCAAGTCCTTTTAACCACAGACTAATATATTAACACAGATTGTGTATGCTTTTCAAACGCTGTATTTATTTATTAAAACAAGTGCATTTTAAATTGCAGGAAAGAAAATTGTGCTGACATTGCACTTTATAATAGCACTATTAACCAGTCATTTTGAACATTAACTCATTCCTTTACAGAACAAACACATTAAAAAATAAAGTGCAAATGTACTTATTTGTACAAAAGTGTTAACATTGAAAAAACATGACATATATGTGAACATAACAAAAAAGTTGTACTTTTTATATGTCAGGGCCCTATGCTGCATTGCATTTGCAAAAGACCAAATTAGCCAAGAGTCTGTCAGTCATTTGTGCACGATGGGGGCGTAGTATGATGCCACCATGGCTGAAAACTCGCTACACTGGAGCACTGGAGGCAGGCACTGCCAAGACTCTCATGGCCACTCGGAACAGTGAAGGAAGAGTCTTCATGTTCAATGCCCAGAACAAAAGGGGGGAGAGAGTTGTTTTGGGTTGGTGCACTACTTGTAAGTGTATCTTGTGTTTTTTATGTTGATTTAATTAAAAAAAGAAAGAAAAAAAAAATATTTCTTGTGCGGCCCGATACCAATCGATCCACGGACCACTACGCCGCGGCCTGGTGGTTGGGGACCACTGAGGTAAACAACCAACAGTATGTCAGAAAGCTAGCTAAAACGGTACACATATTCATAATATAGTATACATTTTAACTGACCTTTATTTTACTATTTTTGTCTTTTTTTAGGTGGCTAAAATACGCGGTGCTGCTGACCGCCGTCTAACGTTACGTGTGATATATTGACTAACGTAACCCTGCTTAAAAAAAATCACTGAACAAAAAGTATGAATAAGGTAGTGAACTGCAACAGATTCCCGTGTTTGCAATAACGTTATAACGTTAGCAGTGAGTTTACAGCCTCACTGATTTAACTACACAGCAAATAAAAGTCACGTTACTTAGCCAATAAACGTTATCTTACATTCAAAACTTACCGTTCTTTGTGCAACTTCAAATGCCGGACGAAGTTGGAAGTTGTTGCCTCTCCATCAGTAATTTTCGAACCGCATGTGTTGCATACTGCAAACCGTTTTGTGTTGCCACCTCGTAATTTTTATACCCAAACAAAATTATTTTAGGTATCATTTTTTGTTCACTGGCGTGTGGTTTGGACATGTCTTCTTCGTTGGTTGTCCTGCAATTTGATTGGATGAATGCTGTGTGATGAAAACAAAGTAGATCTAATTTGATTGGCTGTTGTACTGACAGCACACCAGCTGACACACGCAACGCTGATAGACAAGTACACAATGAAAAATACGGAGCGCTCCCGAATAACTTTTTCATCTTTGGGTTTTGGGGAAAGTAGCAAGTCATGTCAAGTCATGTCAATTCAAAAGGCTCAAGTCCAAGTGAAGTCACAAGTCATTGATGTTAAAGTCTAAGTCGAGTTGCAAGTCTTTTTACATTTTGTCAAGTCGAGTCTAAAGTCATCAAATTCATGACTCGAGTCTGACTCGAGTCCAAGTCATGTGACTCGAGTCCACACCTCTGCCATTTAGTGGTCAATTGTACGGAATATGTACTGTACTGTGCAATCTACTAATAAAAGTTCCAATCAATCAATCAAAACTGTGAAGGAAAAAAGACAATTTTTTATTTCAACCGTACATCCCGTCAAAAGCCTAAAGACTGACTGCACAGTTCCTGTCTTCACAATAAAAGTGCTGCTCCATTGCGCCTGCGCTTTCAAAATAAGAGTCTCCGAAAGCCAGCGCAAACAAGCTAGCAAGCTACGGAGTTTGCCGCCAATGTATTTCTTGTAAAGTGTATAAAAACGAATATGGAAGCTGAATAAATAAGATGCCAAAAACCAACCACTTTCATGTGGTATTAGACAGAAAGGAGTAACTTTTTTTCTCCTCCATTTGAAAATGTGGATGTTATCATCACTACTGTCTGATTACAATCAATGCAAGTCATCAGAATCAGGTAATACACCAACTTATATTCTTGTCTTCATGAAAGAAAGGAATCTATATGTGTTAAACATGCATGTATATTCATTAAAACACCTTTAACATGTAAACAAAAGCGGCAAAATAAATAAATATAAATTATATACTGTATATATCAATGTATGTATATATATATATATATATATATATATATATATATATATATATATATATATATATATATACATCCTAAAAATATGCAAACAAAACTGTGTTTATGTATATGTGTGTGTGTGTGTATATATATATATATATATATATATATATATATATATATATATATATATATATATATATATATATATATATATATATATATATATATATGATATGTGTGTGTATGTTACTCATCAGTTACTCAGTACTTGAGTAGTTTTTTCACAACATACTTTTTACTTTTACTCAAGTAAATATTTGGGTGACTACTCCTTACTTTTACTTGAGTAATAAATCTCTAAAGTAACAGTACTCTTACTTGAGTACAATTTCTGGCTACCTCAGGTGTTCATGTATGAGAGTACACAGGAGGCAAATGAATAGTACTGGAAATGTCGTATAGATTCAGCCGAAGTGCTTCATAAAATGAAATTGTCGATGTTGTCTGGAAGCCTTTTAGTCATTTTGCCAGCAAGCAATGTTGTTTTATACAGCGAGCTTGAGGTGAACAATGCAAAATATGAAGTATAGAACTACTCAACGCACTTTTCGATTGTAAATATATTTATCTTTATCAGTCAATCATTATCCTATTCACACGCTTAAATATCTGTCTGTCCAAGCACATGTAAACATTACGTAATATCTGTATATCCATTCACGTTTACACATGATGTAAGCATTTGTCTATCCATTCACGTACACACATAATGTATGTATCAGGCTACTGCCTGTTCATTCACACTTGTGCTTGATAAGCATCTGTTTATCGACACGAAAAATAATGTTAACTTGACTGTCCCTTCACACACACGCAGTCAACATGCACAAATAATATTAACATATATGAGGAGCAGTTAGGGACATTATTCAGAATTAACTCTTACATACACTACTGAAAAGCTCTCACATAACAACTAAACAATGATTCTCCCACTCACACTACTGAAATCCTCTCATATACATTACTGAAATCCTCTCATACATACTACTGAAAATCTCTCACACACACACACTACTGAAACACTCTTATACACACTACTAAAATTCTCTCTCACACACTACTAAAATTCTCTCTCACACACTACTGAAATATTTTTCTCATATACACACTCCCGAAAACCTTTCATACACACCACTGAAACGCTCTCACTCGAACAACTGAATTGTTTTTCTCTCACACACACTACTGAAACACTCTCATAGACACTACTAAAATTCTCTTATACACACTACTCAAATTCTCTCACAACTACTGAAATCCTCTCACTCACTACAGAAATTCCCCCACATACACTACTGAAATCCTTTCATACACTACTGAAAACCTTTCACGCACACTACTGAAATGTGTTTCTCTTATACACACTGCTGAAATCCTTTTAGACTCACTCATGTTGTTTTTTCTTTTATACACACTACTGAAATATTTTCATGCACACTACTGAATTGTTTTTTTTGGGGGGGGATAAAAAAAAAATATATATATATATATTTTTATTTATTTTTTGTCATTAAAAAATACAATCATGCGTGCTTACGGACTGTATCCCTGCAGACTGTATTGATCTATATTGATATATAATGTAGGAACCAGAAATATTAATAACAGAAAGAAACAACCTTTTTGTGTGAATGAGTGTAAATGTGGGAGAGAGGTTTTTTGGGTTGGTGCACTAATTGTAAGTGTATCTTGTTTTTTTTATGTTGATTTAATTAAAAAAAAAATATATATATATATATATATTTTTTTTTTTTTTTAATTTCTTGTGCAGCCGGGAACCAATCGATCCACGGACCGGTACCAGGCCGATGCCCGGTGGTTGGGGACCACTGCTTTAATACACACTACTGAAAATAATTGCAATAGTGTGTGTGAGGGAATTTCAGTAGTGTGTGAGAGTGTATTTCAGTAGTGTGTATGAGAACGTTTATGACCATTAACAAACGCATTAGGAATATCTTTGTCGATTCACATTCACATATTATGTTAATGTGCACTGTATGTCTATTCACACACACATGCATAATACAAAACCCAAAACCAGTGAAGTTGGCACGTTGTGTAATTCCTAAATAAAAACAGAATACAATGGTTTGCAAATCCTTTTCAACTTATATTCAATTGAATAAACTGCAAAGACAAGATATTTAATGTTCGAACTGAGAAACCTATTTTTTTTTGTCAATAATCATTAACTTAGAATTTAATGGCAGCAACACATTGCACAAAAGTTGACACGGGGGCATTTTTACCACTGTGTTACATGGTCTTTCCTTTTAACAACACTCAGTAAACATTTGGGAACTGAGAAGACTAATTTCTGAAGCTTTTCAGGTGGAATTATTTCCTATTCTTGCTTGATGTACAGCTTAAGTTGTTCAACAGTCTCCGTTGTGGTATTTTAGGCTTCACATTGTGCCACACATTTTCAATGGGAAACAGGCCTGGACTACAGGCAGGCCAGTCTAGTACCCGCATTCGTTTACAATGAAGCCACACTGTTGTAACACGTGGCTTGGCATTGTCTTGCTGAAATAAGCAGGGGCGTCCTTGATAACGTGGCTTGGATGGCAACATATGCTGCTCCAAAACCTTTCAGCATTAATGGTGCCTTCACAGATGTGTAAGTTACCCATGTCTTGGGCACTAATACACCCCCATACCATCACAGATGCTGGCTTTTGAACTTTGCGCCTATAACAATCCGGATGGTTATTTTCCTCTGAGTTCGGGCCCAGCGAAGCCGGCGGCGTTTCTGGATGTTGTTGATGAATGGCTTTCGCTTTGCATAGTAAAGTTTTAACTTGCACTTACAGATGAAGCGACAAACTGTAGTTACTAACAGTGGTTTTCTGTATCAGAGGTCACGGGCATTCAATGTTGGTTTTCGGCCTTAAAGTGATTTCTCCAGATTCTCTGAATCTTTTGATGATGTTACGGACCGTAGATGGTGAAATCCCAGAATTCCTTACAATAGCTCGTTGAGAAATGCTGTTCTTAAACTGTTCAACAATTTGCTCACGCATTTGTTTACAAAGTGGTGACCTTCGCCCCATCCTTGTTTGTGAATGACTGAGCATTTCATGGAAGCTGCTTTTATACCCAATCATGGCACCCACCTGTTCCCAATTAGCCTTTTCACCAGTGGGATGTTCCAAATAAGTGCTTGATGAGCATTCCTCAACCTTTTCAGTCTTTTTTGCCACTTGTGCCAGCTTTGAAACATGTTGCAGGCATCAAATTCCAAATGAGCTAATATTTGCGAAAAAAAAAAAAAACGTTTTACAGTTCGAACGTTAAGTATCTTGTCTTTGCAGTCTATTTAGTTGAACATAAGTTGAAAAGGATTTACAAATCATTGTATGTTTTTATTTACCATTTACACAACGTGCCAATTTCACTGGTTTTGGGTTTTGTATGTTTATAGTAACATAATAATTTGCCCATTCACATGCACACATAATGTCTACATCTGTCTGTCCACTCTGATACACGTGTGAACATCTGTCTGCCCATTCACATAACTACAATGTCTTTCAGTAACATACAAACGTCAGTTCATTCACATGCAGCCAAAACCAGCCTGTCCTTTGGCGCCACACCTAGAAACCCGGCGCTAGACAGACCATCCCTGTTGTGTGTTCAGGTTGGATGGCGTCACTCCCTCCTTCTCCTGACACGACACTGCCTAATTATTGCATGTCTTTGAATGGACCATAAAGGAGGAGAGGTTCATTGCACTAATTAAACCCTCCACTTGTCCACGCCTGCAGCCTGGTCTGGAAGTGTTTCTCCCGAGCGAGCCGTGCCTCACTGCTGCTGGCAATTATGCACTTGAGTGCTTCATCAGCCACTGGTGATCGTGCTGACAACGTGCACTTTCACAATACATTATTCCAGTCTTCAAACTTTGTTGTCAGCCTGGCTACTTATGAAAAGAGACATATCGTATGTTCTTATGAAAACTTTAGAATTAAAAAATGGCTAATTAGTCTATTTCAGGTCAAACTGTATAGCATATGGGGAAATAATTACTAAAACTTCATTCACTATAACAGTGTTACAAAAAAGATCACTCAGAATAATACATAATGTTGGATATAGAGAATATACAAACACTTTATTTATGAAATTCAAAATATTGAAATTCAATGATTTTGTGCATTTGTATACAGCTAAATGTATGCACAAAACATATTTTTGTCATGTCTGTGTGATCATGTTTTGTTTTAGTCATGTTCGGTTTTGTTTTTGGACTTTTTGTGCACTTTTGTTTGTTTTGTCACCATAGCAACCATTAGTTTTCACCTGTCACGTCACGCACCTGTTTCACGTTTTCACTAATCATGTCTGTAGTATTTAAGTTCATTGTTTTCAGTTTGTCTTTCTGGCAACATGCACATTTATGCTCTGCACATTCCTGACACTTGGTTTCATGTCCACCGTTCATGCTACTCTTTTAGTCCATGCCAAGTAAGTTTTTGTTTATTAATGCCACAGTTAGTGTTTTTTGTTGTTCATAGTTTCTGCCTTTGTGCAAGTTTTGTGTTTATAGCCAAGTTTTGTACCTCCACTGTGAGCGCCTTTTGTTTGTTCCCTTTTTTTGAGTGTTAATATTAAATCATGTACTTACATTCTCGTCTCGCCCGAGCCAACATTCCGTTGCCTTCCGGAAAAACAAAACCCAAGGACCAAGTCTTGACAATTTTAACCTTCTACCCAAGAATGTACAACAATTCTTCTCAACAAAAGAGGAGAAATATAACCTTAGAGACAAATCTTACTTAAAACATTTGTTAGCACACGTACAACAGTTAAGAACTTTAGCATATCAGTGTGTGGAAATAAATTATGGAATGGATTAAGTAAAGAAATCAAACAATGTACTACGGTTGTACTGTATACCGGTACTGGTAAAGTACCGCTGTACTAATAAATCTAAAACAGTACTATACTCCCTTAAAAATACTGGTTCTCTTTTTTTATTTTGTATTTTTGACGGCGCGCCGTAGTCACATCGTGACATTGCTGGTTTTACAAGCAGAGGAGCATGTTTGGCAGCGCACAATCATGGAGTACTTACAAGCAGACACAGTGTGTAGACAGAAAAGGGAGAATGGACACATTTTGCCTTAAAAGCTAACGATAAAGGTGAAGTTATAACTCTGAAATGCCCTCAGGAAGAGGTGCTTTAAAACATGGCTAGCTAGCAAGCGGCTAACGCCCATCCGCAGTCGGCCGCGTTTTAGCTACTTCTAAATCACTAATCCTTGCCTCCATGGCGACATATAAAGTAAGTTTCTACAAGTATCATCCCTGCAGGACGATACGGTGTATGTGTGTTTCACTACACATACACCGTATGTGTAGTGAAACACACACATACGGTGTGTGTTTCACTACACACCGTAGGAGGATGCAACAGCTCACTGTTAACAGCAAGCTAGCGCTCCTGGAAGTAAACAAATGTCATGAGTGGATCTACACCTGACATCCACTGTAATGATACCAAGAACAATAGGTATCTAGTCGATACTACTATGATTAACGGTTGGGGGGTTAGGGGGTAGCGGGGGTGTAAATTGTAGTGTCCTGGAAGAGTTAGTGCTGCAAGGGGTTCTGGGTATTTGTTATGTTGTGTTACGGTGCGCATGTTCTCCCGAAATGTGTTTGTCATTCTTGTTTGGTGTGGGTTCACAGTGTGGCGCATATTTGCAACATTGTTAAAGTTGTTTATACAGCCACCCTCAGTGTGACCTGTATGGCTGTTGACCAAGTATGCTTGGATTCACTTGTGTGTGTGAAAAGCTGTAGATATTATGTGACTGGGCCGGCACGCAAAGGCAGTGCCTTTAAGGTTTATTGGTGCTCTGTACTTCTTCCTACTTCCGTGTACACAGGGGCGTTTAAAAAGTTATACATTTTACTTTTTGAAACCAATACCGATAACTTTGAAACAGATACCGATAATTTCCGATATTACATTTTAAAGCATTTATCTGCCGATAATATTTGTAGCCCGATATTATTGGACATCTCTAAGAATAAGTGTTTATTACATATTAACAGAAGTGTAAATAGAACATGTTAAAAGAGAAAATAACCAGATATTAACAGTAAATAAACAAGTAGATTAATAATCCATTTTCTACCCCTTGTCCATCATAATTTTGACAAAATAATAGAATGAGAAATGACACACTATGTTACTGCATATGTCAGCAACTAAGTTAGGAACCTTTGTTTGCTTTCTTAATACTAAAAGACAAGTTGTTTAGCCCTAGTGTGTGGATGTGAGTGTGAATGTTGTCTGTCTATCTGTGTTGGCCCTGCGATGAGGTGGCGACTTGTCCAGGGTGTACCCCGCCTTCCGCCCGATTGTAGCTGAGATAGGCTCCAGCGCCCCCCGCGACCCCAAAGGGAATAAGCGGTAGAAAATGGATGGATGGATGGAAGTTGTTTAGTATGTTCACTATTTTATTTAAGGACAAAATTGTTCTTCGATTGCAATACGAAACATATGTTTATTGTACCGTAAGATTTAATGTTAAAATAAAGCCAATAATGCCATTTTTGTATTCCCCTGTATTTACAAAAATATGGAAAAGTATGGAAAGACATTTTTTGGTACTGGTATCAAAATAATGGTATTGGGACAACCCTGAATGAATTAATATGATCCAGTTTAAGAGGCGGTTTAAATTAAAAGTGTTTACAAAGTACAAAGAAGAATTGTGATAAACATCATGAGTTTATTGAAAATGAAATGTTATCCATCTCATTAAGCGAATCGTAACTGATTTAACGACTTACGAGAAGAACTGATGTATTTAGAACACATTGATGTCAATTAAGTACAAATTGAGAACAGGAAGTAATGTGTTAGTAATTGCTATGAAGAGAAAAAGGCGGAGTATTAGATCAGCTTTGCTTCTTCCTACACCTTTTTTTGACAAGTTCTAAAAAAAATATGTTAAATATGTGATGTATAATATTGATACTGTATACAAGTTCAAAATACATTTCAACCAACCTAGTCAATGGGGTCCATCGTATAACAAAAACAACATGGTCAGACATGTTCCTAGACTCAATGAGTGTCACTGATCCCAACACTTTTACTTTGAATAATAGAAAGTTATGAAAATTAATTAGCATTATAAAAATCAGCCATTTTCCGGAAATTATTAATTTGTTAGCGCATTTGGACCGGATGTGACGCGTTAACAGGACAGTTGTCAGGTCAGGTCAGGTCAAAATTGGTGTTTTTCCTGTGTTTTGTTACTGTTGAGTACTCTAATTTTAATTCTACATCCTGTTTTGTTTTGTGTCCTTGTCCTGTCCTGCCTCTGAGCGCTGAGTGTGCACTCTTGCTTCTGATTAGTGATCAGGACATTCACCTGCCTCAGATCGCTAATCCAAGGGCTTTATATGCCAGCCTCATTTCTTAGTGGGGGCTGGGTAATTTACTTGTTGTTGCTTGCCTTATTTGCTGTGTGCCTCTGGCTACCAAGTGTAGACTTTTGTGTGCACTACCAGCTGCACTAGTTTTTGTTCATTAAATGCATTTTTACCTGCACACTGTCTCCTGTCACTGCATCTTGGGGTCACAATTACCGCTACTACTACACGCATAACGCTATTATTGTGAAAGCCAGAAATGTGTGACTGGTGGAAAAAAGAGAGCTTTTTGACGATGGCTGTGTTTGAACAAGACAAGACTGTTGGCTTTAATGAAGTGCCTCTCGAGTTCCTGTCTGCCGAGCTTGCACTACATCTTACCAGACCCTCGGTTACAATGGTTGGAGCGCTTCAATACTCACATACTTGTGATGAAAAGCATCAATCGCCACTTGCACCTGCACTGACAGTAGTTGCTGTGTTGATCACACACATTCTGTGTCACTGAGAGAAAGGTTTAAACCGTGGGTAGTTTTAATAAAAAACGGTTTGCTTTCTTCTTTTCTTCTCTCCACATTGTTCATCTTCATAAAAACCTCTCAGCATGTAATAGTCCTTTGCGTGAGACGGGACGAGGGAGCTGTTGAAAACCCTCATAACTGAATACCGTAGTTTCCGGACTATAAGGCGCACTTAAAATCCTTTTATTTTTCTCAAAACTCAATAGTGCGCCTTATAACCCGGTGCGCCGAATAATTCTGGTTTTGTTTACCGACCTCGAAGCAATTTTATTTGGTACATGGTGAAATTATAAGTGTGACCAGTAGATGGCAGTAAAACATAAGAGATATGTGTAGACTGCACTATGATGGCAATATGACTCATGACTATATGTTCCATTAAAAGTATAGAACATTACACAAGGTGCTCAAAAATCTGTCAAAATGTTTTAAAACGACTTTGGTAAGCTATGAAGCCGCACCGCTTAATGGATTGTCGGTGCATTAAACATAGGAGTATTATTATGGTGTGTGTATAAGGTAAGACATATTATCTGGCGTTTTGTTTTGCAATATTATGTAAAAGCAACTTTTTTACCTTCTGTTACCTGCTGATCTGTATTTGGGATCTGCATAAATCCTGAAAAATTTGCGCGTCTGCCTTTGTAGTCCGTGCCGATGCCGTAGTCGATCAGCTTCTTCTTTTTCTCTGCCTTCTTGTTATGGGACATTCATCCTCCGCTGTTGCCATTTCTAATATAAAGCAGTGTAAAGTTCTTACTTATATCTGTCAGTAAACTGGCCATGAAAGCGTTAAAACATACGGGTCTAGTGAGTGTACATTATTTACCCAAGGAACTTTAGTTATTACAGAGTTTCGGTCGGACGGTTTTTCACGGGATAAGGAGACGCTGCTCCGTTATTGATTTAAGCAAAGTCTGAATGTCATTAAAACAGTTAGCTCCATCTTTTGACACTTCTTCCACTCCCGTCCTTGCACGCTACACTGCTACAACAAAGATGACGGGGAGAAGATGCTGTCGAAGGTGAGCCACGTAAATAAGACCGCCCACAAAACGGCTCATCCTGAAGCGACTGTCAGAAAGTGACATGAAGATGATCTGTAAAACATAATCTATGCAACATTTTGACCAAAGAACCACCATTACATGTTATGTAGACCACAAGGAAGTGTTTTCCATTAGAAAAAAATCATAATATGACCCCTTTAATGCGCCTTTGTATGAAAAAAGACCTGAATGGACCCGCTCATCGGCAGTGCGCCTTATAATCCGGTGCGCCCTATGGTCTGGAAAATGCGGTATTTTGAAGCGTACAAGTTAAGACAAAACAATTAAGAATTGTTTTCCTCAGGTATTTGGCGTGCGTATGCGCAAAAACCTGGCGTACACCCTTTTTCACGGCAATGTTGAGATGTATTAATGGTGAACTTGACGTGAAAATGTGCGTTGCTTTACGCCAACTTAATGCTTCACGCACGCACATTTCTCCATGCTGTGGATTCTTTGGCAACATACAGAGGTGGTCGTTCGGGCTTTGCCAACAATGCCAACAATTTGGGGCAAGGACGCAAAATTCACTTTTTTTCCCAATGCATTTAGTGCTTCATATTTATATTAGTATTTGTGACAATGTCTATTAAATTATCCAGGCGATCATGTTGCCACCTATTGCTTTCACAATGTGCTCCTGTGACTCCAGCACAGCTTGGACAGCAACAGCCGCTGAGGGTTGCGGCCAACGTTCCCTCTAAGGTGCGCGCCTGCGCAGTTGCGCAGTTGCGCACTGCTCAAGCGTCCTCTGTGCACCAAATCAAACCCATCTGAATTCTAAACAAAATAAACACATTTATTCTGTGTAATTTTGCAATGCAACTCTGAGTAACAGTGACAACAATCGGCTTTAACGGTGTTCGTCAACACCGTTCAATTATTGTAACGTCTATCGAGATGCTTCGAGGACAAGAATTATATCGATCACTTTATTGAGCAAAACTGTTTATATTCGGCCACAACCACACCAAAAACATGAGTAAAAAACTTCTATCTCGAAAAACTAGTCATTTTTTGCCGTACAAACCAGGCCAAAACCAACTTCACACATAGCACTAAACCACTGATGCGTTTATGGCCACACAAAAAGTCGGACAACTCAAACACCACACAAAGTTACACTATGACTCCTCAGTCATACGTGTGCTTATTCTACTGTCATTTATTATTAATGTTAATTTATTTATATTAATCATAGAATGCTGTTACTAGAGAAAGTTACAGGAAAGCACACTTCATCCTATGCTTACATTTCATTGTGCAACGTGAGGATGTTTAAGGGGAACTAAATGTGATCTCTGAAAGGGGTACAAATGATTTCCAAAGCAGGACCCCCACCCACACATATTGTACAATACTAATCCATAGCTTATGAAAAACAAGATTTCTTTTATTTTCATTACAAGTGGGCCAAATCACTAATATTACTAAATAATCTCATGAAAATTACTCCTCTCATTTGAGTGTTATTATAAAAGATTGGTTTGAGACAGGTGTGCTGCTGGTATTGCCACGTGTGATGTTGCTCACATGTGCTCCACTGAATGCTCAGGGAGTTTTTGTGTTTGCTCAGACACATGAACAATTAGAGGGAACATTGGTTGCGGCACATTAATGGCACAGGAGATATTGGAGAAATGGCCCGACTTTGTGTCACGTACGGCTGTTACCACAAGTAGCTCTCCTGTGTTCTAATAATAAATTGAGTAATCAAACAAGAGCCAAAGTCTTTCGTATCCTGTTTGAAATGCTGGCATGGTTAAAACTGCACTTTTTTTTAGAACTGTTCACAATCTATGTGAGTGACAAAAAGACAAACGTTTTTTTTTTTTTTGCATTCTAATTCGGGAGTGTGTATATGAGAAAAACATTTCAGTAGTGTGTGTAAGAGAATTTTAGTAGTGTGTATGAGAGTGTTTCAGTAGTGTGTGTGGGCGAAAAACATTTCAGTAGTATGAATGAGAGGATTTCAGTAGTATGTATGACAGGATTTCAGTAGTGTGTTGTAGGTGGCCAGCAATGCAGCTAATAGGATCAATCCATTCTGCCTCTAAATCACTTTGAAAATGCATCCAAAAACAGTCAACAATACTTGATTTATGTTCTGTGACCTATGTAATAACCAAACTGTAGCGGCATTGTTATTGTAAGAGCAAACACTGAGGAACTCTTTTTCTAGTGTAGTAACACATCACCTTGCAATGGCATGCTACAGCATTAGCTGTAAGATAGCTACTGCATCAACAGCTGAATGGATTGTGAGTTTGTAATGCACAACACACTGCGATAGGACACAAATCTGTACTGACTGAAAAACATGAACAATCATGTTACAGTATCTGTAAAGTATCACACCACATTTTATGTTTTGTTTGTACACAGCTAGCTCGACAGCGTATATACTGTAGTTGTAATAACAAGCATGACGTGCTGCATGTATCATGATCAATATTATACCGACTCACTCATTTGTTTGGTCCAGCTGGCCGGAATAATTTTTTCCAGTCTATTTTAGGTATGCACGCCATTTATTTCAGCACAGCATGGTTTCAAGTTCCACATTTGCTGCGTCAAGTCACGCCGACCTCACTCTCTCGGCTTACGTCTGGTCCAATGTTTCTGCCTCACTTCGTGCTCGCTTCAGTTCAGTTCATTTCATCCTCTGTATATTCAGGTTCAAAAAGATAAGATTAGGAATCCGGATTTGTCCAAAAATAGTCGTGATCGTTACCAAGTCTGTGCATGATAAAACACACACGCTTTTGTGGTCATAAGTTGGAAGTGCATTGCTATGGGAACGGAAATAAATGTGCAGAGGAAATAAGTTCCTGTATTGCTTAAAATTACCAAAATACGGTAAATATTGTACATATTACATATTATTATGAATGTGCCTTTTTACCCCATTATATGTGCACCGTATTTTCTGGACCATAGGGCGCACCGGATTATAAGGCGCACTGCAGATGAGCGGGTCTATTCAGGTCTATTTTCATACAAAAGGTGCACCGAATTATAAGGCGCATTAAAGAGGTCGTATTATGATTTTTTTCTAAATGGAAAACACTTCCTTGTGGTCTACATAACATGTAATGGTGGTACTTTGGTCAAAATGTTGCATAGATTATGTTTTACAGATCATCTGACAGTCGCTCCAGGATGCGCCGTTTTGTGGGCGGTCTTATGTACGTGGCTCACCTTCGACAGCGTCTTCTCCCCGTCATCTTTGTGGTAGCGGTGTAGCGTGCAAGGACGGGAGTGGAAGAAATGTCAAAAGATGGAGCTAACTGTTTTATTGACATTCAGACTTTACTCAAATCAATAACGGAGCAGCATCTCCTCATCCGTGGCTCACTAGTGCAACAACAACAACACCGGAAATGTGTCCCGTGAAAAACCGTCCGACCGGAACTCTCTAATAACTAAAGTTCCTTGGGTGAATTATGTAAACTCACTACACCGGTATGTTTTAGCGCTTTCATGGCGAGATATGTTAGAACTTTACGCTACTTTAGAAATGGCAACAGCAGAGTATGAATGTCCCATAACAAGATGATAGTGAACAAGAAGAAGCTTATCGACTACGTCATCGGCACAGACTACAGTGGCGAACGTGCACAAATTTTCAGGATTTATGCAGATCTCAAATACAGATCAGCAGGTACCAGAAGGTAAGAAAAGTTGCTTTTGCATAATTTTGTGAAACAAAACGCCAGATAATACGTCTGCTAATGGGTGCCATTTTGCGGCCCTTATACACACACCATAGTAATACCTGTGTCTCTGACTACGGTAGCCGTAATGGGCCGACAATCTATCAAGCGGTGCAGCTTCTAAGTCATACTAAAGCACATTGACAGATTTTGGAGTGCCGTGTGTAATGTTCTTTATTTTCAATGGACAATTTAAAGTTTTGGTGTTGTTTACTGCCGTCATATTGCAGTCTACACGTATCTCTTATGTTTGCCTGCCATCTACCGGTCACACTTATCATTACACCATGTACCAAATAAAATTGCTTCGAGGTCGTTAAGCACAATCACAATTATTCCGTACATTAGGCGCATTGGGTTATAAGGTGCACTGTCAATTTTTGAGAAAATTAAAGTATTTTAAGTGTGCCTTATAGTCCTGAAAATACGGTATGTATATATTTGTAGTGTGTATATAAAATGTTGATGAAATGTTTTGACGTTGTTTTAGAGGGCTTTGAAGGCTACAATGGTGACTCCGATATTGCAAGTGTTTATTTATCATCAATCCTAAAAAAAAATAGATTTGTTCTTTTCCCTCAAAATTATTGTAAACAATAGGCACAATTCTTATTAAAAATATTTCTAACCAAATATTACATCATTTTCCCATTCTGGTTGTGAGCAGGTTACTTACTGTATGAACACGTTTTGTTGTAAATTACACAAATTATATTCATAATGGGGCTTCACGGTGGCAGAGGGGTTAGTGCATCTGCCTCACAATACGAAGGTCCTGAGTAGTCTTGGGTTCAATCCCGGGCTCGGGATCTTTCTGTGTGGAGTTTGCATGTCCTCCCCGTGACTGCGTGGGTTCCCTCCGGGTACTCCGGCTTCCTCCCACTTCCAAAGACATGCACCTGGGGATAAGTTGATTGGCAACACTAAATTGGCCCTAGTGTGTGGATGTGAGTGTGAATGTTGTCTGTCTATCTGTGTTGGCCCTGCGATGAGGTGGCGACTTGTCCAGGGTGTACCCCGCCTTCCGCCCGATTGTAGCTGAGATAGGCTCCAGCGCCCCCCGCGACCCCAAAGGGAATAAGCGGTAGAAAATGGATGGATGGATGGATATTCATAATGGGGGTAATCCGATTCACCCACCTCTTCAATGTTTTACGTATCATTGAAACTGTCTTTTCAAACTGAGTGTTTCCCCTCGCCTGTTTTGCCACATACATCTTCTTTTCCTTCTTCCTTCTTCTACCACTTATTTCTTACTTGTTCCTGTGTGCGCTTCTCTGCCTCCACAGCATTCGCAGCCTCGCACACTTAATCCCACTCGACCCTTTTTCGTTCGCTGGGAACACCATAAAAAGCACCTCCTACTCCTTGTCGGTGAATTCCTTAATTTCCGTCATCTTGCTCATGATCTTTGTGTTTTCTGATTGTGCAGAGTGGGGGATCTCAGGGGTGCATGACTAATTTAAATATGATTTGTGTTTTGGTAAAGTTACAAAAAACTTAAAGTTAGTATTATTCACGGACGATACAACAGTGTTTTGTTCAGGAGAGAACACACAGAAGCTAATACAAATAATAAAAGAAGAAATTAACAAATTAAAAAGATGGTTTGACAAAAACAGACTATCCTTAAACCTCAGTTAAACTAAAATAATGATATTTGGTAACAGTAGAAGAGAAAGTCAAACACAAATACAAATAGATGGAGTATCTTGGTGTAATGATTGGTGATAAAGTTAACTGGAAATGTCATATAAAAAATATACAACATAAAGTGACAAGAAATATATCAATAATAGTAAATCAAAATATGTTCTGGACCAAAAATCACTTAATATTCTCTACTGCTCACTAATGTTACCATATCTGAGTTATTGTGTAGAAATATGGGGAAACAACTACACATGTGCACTTCATTCATTAACTGTGTTACAGAAAAGATCAATTAGAATAATACATAATGTTGGATATAGAGAACATACACACCCTTTATTTATTGAATCAAAAATATTGAAATTCAACGACTTTGTTGCATTTGCAAACTGCTAAAATTATGCACAGAGCAAACTATAACCTGCTACCCAAGAATGTACAACAATTCTTCTCAACAAAAGAGGACAAATATAAGCTTGGAGAAAAATGTAATTTAAAACATTTGTATGCACGTACTTAAGACCTTTAGCATATCAGTATGTGGAATTCAATCATGGAATGGATTAAGTGAAGAAATCAGACAATTTACTAATAATATGATCCACTTTAAGAAACCGTTCAAATTCAAAGTGTTTACAAAGTACAAAGAAGAAGGCGATAAACATTTTGAACTTATTGATAATATTATTCATCCCACCATAACTTACTTATTATTTATTTATTTAATAATGTTATTATTTATGGAATATATTGTGTATAAAATTAAGAATAGGAAGTGAATAAGTGTTAACAATTTCTATGTAATGGAAAAAGGGGTAGCAATTAAAAAAGCTCTGCCTCTTCCTTGTTATGATCCGTTGCCCGGGTCATGTTCTGTTTGGTTTTTGGACTCTCTCAGTTCCTGTTTTTGTGCACCCCTGGGTTTGTTTTCTGTTTCCATGGGTGCTGATTGTCTTCACCTGTCTCTGATTGGTGTTTCGGGAAGCTCACCTGTTTACCGAGCACCAATCAGAGCACTATTTAATCCTGCCATTGCCTGTCAGTCAGGCTGGCTTCCTAATTTGCTACAAGCAACAGCTAACGATGGCTTGATTCCTGTTTTGGTATATTAGCTCCCATGCTAGCCCCCTTAGCTTTTGCCTTCCGGCTATGACAACGCTTTTGTTTGTTCCCGCCGATTTATTGCTAAAATAAATAATTTCCTACCTGCACCCTGTGTCCGAAGTCCGTCTGCATCTTGGGAGAACAAACCCCGCATCACAACGCGCCCAGATCGTTACAGTAGGAAGCCAGCCTGACTGACCGGCAAAGACAGGATTAAATAGTGCTCTGATTAGTTCTCGGGAAACAGGTGAGTGTCCCGGACACCAATCAGAGACAGGTGAAGACAATAAGCACCCATGGAAACCGAAAACAAACCCAGGGGTGCACAAAATCAGGAACTGAGGGAGTCCAAAAACCAAACAGAACATGATCCTGGCAGCGGATCATAACATTCTTACTCCTTTTCAAACAGGTTGAAAAAAGAAGCTGGAAATTGTGTTGTATCATGTTGTAATTGTATGCATGTTGGAAATCAACTCAAACCACAACCATAACCATGACAAATGAGGGCATGGGCAGGGAGCGACCCTGCAGCTGCACTCCAACATGTACGCTCAATTCCGCATTGATTGTGATGTACAAAAGAAATGTGCTTGGATAAATGTGTGTGCACACTTTAATACTGGACATCTGATTTAATCGTAAGCCATTTTTTTGTGAGAAATCCACGCAATTCTTCATTCGTAAAGCCCCTGGTTTTGGATGTATTTTTGATACAACAATCATGGTAGCAATTTTTTTTTCTAGACAGACACACATGTCTACAATCATCCATCAATCCATCCATCCATTTTCTACCGCTTATTCCCTTTGGGGTCGCGGGGGCGCTGGAGCCTATCTCAGCAACAATCGGGCGGAAGGCGGTGTACACCCTGGACAAATCGCCACCTCATCGCAGGGCCAACACAGATAGACAGACAACATTCACACTCACATTCACACACTAGGGCCAATTTTAGTGTTGCCAATGAACTTATCCCCAGGTGCATGTCTTTGGAGGTGGGAGGAAGCCGGAGTACCCGGAGGGAACCCACACAGTCACGGGGAGAACATGCAAACTCCACACAGAAAGATGCCGAGCCCGGGATTGAACCCAAGACTACTCAGGACCTTCGTATTGTGAGGCAGACGCACTAACCCCTCTTCCACCGTGCTGCCCCAAACCATCCATCCATCCATCCATCCATTTTTGTACCGCTTGTCCCTTATGGGGTCGCAGAGGGAGCTGGAGCCTATCCCAGCTGCACATGGGTGGAAAGCGGTGTACACCCTGGACAAGTCGCCACCTCATCACAGGGCCAACACAGATAGACAACATTCACACTCACATTCACACACTAGGGCCAATTTAGTGTTGCCAATCAAGGTGAGAGGAAGCCAGAGTACCCGGAGGGAACCCACGCAGTCACATGCAAACCCCACACATAAATATTCTTAATCTGGTTTTGTTCTAAACCTAAATTGAACCCAGATTCATTTGTTGACAGAGTTTAATTGCTGTATGCTTTGTTTACCTCAGACTGCATTCATAAACCTAATCTATATAATCTTCTGGACTCTAACTGGTTGAGAAACAGTAAAACGTGGGTCTAGAGCCGCAATCTTTAGCTCCCTGGACCTCTTTCAGAGATTTGTGAAAATGGAAAAAGATGAAGAAAAAAAATATATTTTATGTTTTAATATATTTTCTGTAGGAGAACAAACATGACACAAAACTTCCTAATTGTTAGAAATCCCACTGTTTATGTTATTCATGCTGCACTGATGAGAGTATTTGGCAAGCACCGTTTTGTCCTACTAATTTCAGTGATCCTTGAACTCATCGTAGTTTGTTTACATGTACAACTTTCTCCGATGCTGCCCCAGAAAGACGTGTTTTATGCCACTCCTTCTTTGTCTCATTTTGTCCACCAAACGTTTTATGCTGTGCGTGGATGCACAAAGGTGAGAGCTCTGTTGATTTTATTGATTTGCTAGAGTGATTATCAGGCATATTTGGTCAATCCATGACTGCAAGCTAATCGATGCTAATATGCTATTTAGGCAAGCTGTATGTATATATTGCATCATTATGCCTCGTTTGTAGGTATATTTGAGCTCATTTACTTTCCTTTACTTATGTCCTCTGTGTATTTAATTTATATATGCATGTCTCATGACACGTAAACTGTATGTAATATTGGCTGCATTTCTGTGTTGTTTGTGTGCCATGTTGTTCCAGACCACAGCAAACATTACCCAGCTTGCAAAGATTGTAATAAATCCATTAGAAGAAGGCAGCCTGCCTGTAATTTTAACTTGGACACACACATCTATACCTTTGGCCAATCTAAGACAGTAATTTCCAGAAATCATCTCATCTTGTGAGAAGCCTCCATGGTGCTAATGTTTTCCAATGTTGCAAAAATCCATCCATCCATCCATCTTCTTCCGCTTATCCGAGGTTGGGTCGCGGGGGCAGCAGCCTAAGCAGGGAAGCCCAGACTTCCCTCTCCCCAGCCACTTCGTCTAGCTCTTCCTGTGGGACCCCGAGGCGTTCCCAGGCCAGCCGGGAGACATAGTCTTCCCAACGTGTCCTGGGTCTTCCCCGCGGCCTCCTACCGGTCGGACGTGCCCTAAACACCTCCCTAGGGAGGCGTTCGGGTGGCATCCTGACCAGATGCCCGAACCACCTCATCTGGCTCCTCTCGATGTGGAGGAGCAGCGGCTTTACTTTGAGCTCCCCCCGGATGACAGAGCTTCTCACCCTATCTCTAAGGGAGAGCCCCGCCACCCGGCGGAGGAAACTAATTTCGGCCGCTTGTACCCGTGATCTTGTCCTTTCGGTCATAACCTAAAGCTCATGACCATAGGTGAGGATGGGAACGTAGATCGACCGGTAAATTGAGAGCTTTGCCTTCCGGCTCAGCTCCTTCTTCACCACAACGGATCGATACAGCGTCCGCATTACTGAAGACGCCGCACCGATCCGCCTGTCGATCTCACGATCCACTCTTCCCTCACTCGTGAACAAGACTCCGAGGTACTTGAACTCCTCCACTTGGGGCAAGATCTCCTCCCCAACCCGGAGATGGCACTCCACCCTTTTCCGGGCGAGAACCATGGACTCGGACTTGGAGGTGCTGATTCTCATCCCAGTCGCTTCACACTCGGCTGCGAACCGATCCAGTGACAGCTGAAGATCCTGGCCAGATGAAGCCATCAGGACCACATCATCTGCAAAAAGCAGAGACCTAATCCTGCAGCCACCAAACCAGATCCCCTCAACGCCTTGACTGCGCCTAGAAATTCTGTCCATAAAAGTTATGAACAGAATCGGTGACAAAGGGCAGCCTTGGCGGAGTCCAACCCTCACTGGAAACGTGTCCGACTTACTGCCGGCAATGCGGACCAAGCTCTGGCACTGAGCATACAGGGAGCGGACTGCCACAATCAGACAGTCCGATACCCCATACTCTCTGAGCACTCCCCACAGGACTTCCTGAGGGACACGGTCGAATGCCTTCTCCAAGTCCACAAAACACATGTAGACTGGTTGGGCAAACTCCCATGCACCCTCAAGGACCCTGCAAAAATGTGTAGGATAAAAATTCAAACACAATATTTCTGTCAACGAAGATTTGCGTCAGCCTTTGATAGTAGTCTAATATAGACACTTACATCATAATACTTATATAAGGCTTGTATTTTATTGTGGCTCCAGACAGATTTTTTTTTTTGTATTTTTGGTCCAATATTGGGCAACATTTTGGGTTGCCGACACCTGCACTGGAGTCAAGTTTATAGTTAGGGTTATCATTAAAGTAAAAAAAATAATTAAAAAAAATACAGAAAAAAGTTTTAAAAATATCTTTATCTTAACACTTTAGGCACACAAACACATCTGGTATATCATAGAAAGAAAAAATATATATCTTTAATCAATGTGTTTCATATTATTTCAATATACAGAACACATTGTGGCTATGAAATTTTTATTTTGTATGTATATACTTGACACACTCCTGCATGCATAAGCGCTCATTATCTGAACCACTTCAATTTGCTGGTCTAGTGGAAATGTGTGGGCTGCTGGGAGCGTCTAAGGAATTCAATTTAAAGCCTTTTTAAGAGCTTTGTTGTCAGATTCCGTTATCATTTTGATCAACAAGAAAAGAGCATGTTCAGTGGATGATGAAAGGTTGCAGGTCAACAGATGTAATGTTTCTAAATGAGGACGTCACTCATGTGATGAAACAGACCATAAACCAGACCATCTACCCTACTTACGCCATTAGGTCGCTTGTTCTGCCCATACACATTGTTACTATTGATTAGCGGAATGAGAGCGTATTAAGGTGGTTTGTCTTAGGAATTGCAGCCTGCTCTGGCTGTGTTCTGTGTGTGTGTGTGTGTGTGTGTGTATGTGTATTTGTGTGTGTGTGTGTGTGTGTGTGTGTGTGTGTGTGTGTGTGTGTGTGTGTTCTTGTATTTCTACCCTTTTTGAGACATCAACAAGGAAAAGTACCTTCCCTATGAGGACCGGTGAACAAGATAGGACATAAATCATGGTCCCAATACGGAAAACCATTGCATTTAATAGAGAATGTCTCATTTGCACCCCTGGTGGTGAAATCTATCAAAATTCGGGTGGTCCCAAAATGGGGGGATTTTTCAAATTGACTTTGTGTCGTTTTTAAAAGTGCTCCCCCTCTGGTCAACATATGGAATAACAAGTGTGTGTAAAAATTGGAAGTGAAATTGAAATGCGCCCCCTTTGGCCAAAATTAATTTAAAAAAATACAATAAATATGTATATAGAGACATACTGTGATAACTTCAAGTAAATAATGAAGATTAAAAACCAATTACAAACAAAAAAATAAAAAATTATTAACTAAAAGCAGTCTTTTTCTCACAATGTGACGACTTTTTTCTTATAAAATTGGGAACAATTTCTCATATTCTTTCTTTTTCTGTAATAGTGCAATATTTTCTCGTAGAATTATTACTTTTTAATGCAAAATTGTGACATTTGTCATATAAAATTCTGACTATTGCCAATTTTTTGGTTGTATTTTTTAAATAGTGAAATTTTTTGAGTTATGACATTTGTCATATTTTTGCCAAGTAAAATTCCGATGAGTATTATAGTATTGTCAACATTTTAAAGTTTTCTAATAAAATTGTGACTTTTGTTGAGTAAAATTACGACTCTTTTTATAAAATTGCCAACATTTTAAGCTTTTCTTGTAAAATTGCGACTGTTATTGAGTAAAATTCCAACTTTTATCATGATATTTCACAAATGTTCAGTTTCTCTTGTAAAATTTTGACTTGCGTTGAGTAAAATTACGACTTTTATTATAATACTGCCAAAATTCTAAGTTTTTCTTGTGAAATTCCGACTAATTTTTCAAAACAAGTGTTTTTATATTTGCATAGTATGTATAAATTATTATCAATCAATCAATCAATCAATGTTTATTTATATAGCCCTAAATCACAAAAGTCTCAAAGGGCTGTACAAGCCACAACGACATCCTCGGTACAGAGCCCACATAAGGGACGTCGATGTGAATGACTATGAGAAACCGCATATGTGGGTAACCCCCCTCTCTAGGGGAGACCGAAAGCAATGGATGTCGAGTGACATAATATTAGTGGATCTAACATAGTAGTGAGAGTCCAGTTCATAGTGGGGCCAGCAGGAGACCAGCAGAAGACCATCCCGAGCGGAGACGGGACAGCAGCACAGAGATGTCCCCAACCGATGCACAGGCGAGCGGTCCACCCTGGGTCCCAACTCTGGACAGCCAGCACTTCCTCCATGGTCACCGGAACCGGAATAACATGGTGAGGAGGCAGAGGAGAAAAGAAAAGAAACAGCAGATCAACTGGTCTAAAAAGGGGGGTCTATTTAAAGGCTAGAGTATACAAATGAGTTTTAAGATGGGACTTAAATGTTTCTACTGAGGTAGCATCTCTAACTGTTACCGGGAGGGCATTCCAGAGTATTGGAGCTCGAATGGAAAACACTCTGTAGCCTGCAGACTTTTTATGGGCTCTGGGAATCACTAATAAGCCGGAGTTCTTTGAACGCAGGTTTCTTACCGGGACATATGGTACAATACAATCGGCAAGATAGGATGGAGCTAGACCGTGTAGTATTTTATACGTAAGTAGTAAAACCTTAAAGTCGCATCTTAAGTGCACAGGAAGCCAGTGCAGGTGAGCCAGTATAGGCGTAAAATGATCAAACTTTCTTGTTCTTGTCAAGAGTCTAGCACCCGCATTTTGTACCAATTGTAATCTTTTAATGCTAGACATAGGGAGACCCGAAAATAATACGTTACAGTAATCGAGACGAGATGTAACGAACGCATGAATAATAATCTCAGCGTCGCTAGTGGACAAAATGGAACAAATTTTAGCGATATTACGGAGATGAAAGAAGGCCGTTTTAGTAACACTCTTAATGTGTGACTCAAACGAGAGAGTTGGGTCGAAGATAATACCCAGATTCTTTACCGAGTCGCTTTGTGTAATTGTTTGGTTGTCAAATGTTAAGGTGGTATTATTAAATAGGTGTCGGTGTTGAGCAGGACCGATAATCAGCATTTCCGTTTTCTTGGTGTTGAGTTGCAAAAAGTTAGCGGACATCCATTGTTTAATTTCATTAAGACACGCCTCCAGCTGACTACAATCCGGCGTGTTGGTCAGCTTTAGGGGCATGTAGAGTTGGGTGTCATCAGCATAACAATGAAAGCTAACACCGTATTTGCGTATGATGTCGCCTAGCGGCAGCATGTAAATACTAAAGGGTGCAGGGCCAAGAACCGAACCCTGCGGGACTCCGCACGTTACCTTAACATACTCCGAGGTCACATTGTTATGGGAGACGCACTGCATCCTGTCAGTAAGATAAGAGTTAAACCACGACAAGGCTAAGTCTGAAATACCAATACGTGTTTTGATACGCTCTAATAAAATATTATGATCGACGGTATCGAAAGCAGCGCTAAGATCAAGAAGCAGCAACATAGATGACGCATCAGAATCCATTGTTAGTAGTAGATCATTAGTCATTTTTGCGAGGGCTGTCTCCGTAGAGTGATTTGCCCTGAAA
The DNA here is from genome assembly GCF_033978685.3 of Nerophis lumbriciformis. Taxonomy (NCBI): domain Eukaryota; kingdom Metazoa; phylum Chordata; class Actinopteri; order Syngnathiformes; family Syngnathidae; genus Nerophis; species Nerophis lumbriciformis. The sequence continues at coordinate 19,608,387 of NC_084585.2, forward strand.
CCGGATTGAAAAGGTTCACAGAGATTGTTAGACGCTAAGTGTTCATTTAGCTGCTGTGCAACAATTTTTTCGAGGATTTTCGAGATAAACGGAAGGTGGGACATCGGTCGGTAGTTTACCATGAGGTCAGGGTCGAGGTTAGGTCTTTTGAGTAGAGGATGAATAACCGCTTTTTTGAATGCTAGTGGAACAGTGCCAGAGGAAAGTGATATGTTTATAATATTTAGCACTGATGGACCTAATAATACAAAAAGCTCCTTGATAAGTTTCCCAGGAAATGGGTCAAGTAAACATGTTGTTTGTTTTGTCTATTTACACATCTTAACAATTCCTCCAATGTTATTTCATCAAAGAGAGAGAAACTATTTTGGAGGGCGGTATCCGTCGTAGATACAGTCGTATCTGTGTTAATAGAACCCAGTTGTAGCTGCGATGCATTGTCTTTAATCTCCTTTCTAATGAGTTAAATTTTCTTATTAAAGAAATTCATAAAGTCATCTGCCGAGTGGGTGGAGCTACTGGGAGGAGTCCCTTGTTGGGTTAGCGATGCTACTGTACTAAACAAAAATTAATGTTATTAATGTTGTAAATACAAATATTTATATATCTAGAAAGGGTGGTCCAAAAGAGGTAGGCACTTTTCAAAGGTCTCAAGAAGGTAACAAATACAAGAATATGTGTGTGTGTGTGTGTGTGTGTGTGTGTGTGTGTGTGTGTGTGTGTGTGTGTGTGTGTGTGTGTGTGTGTGTGTGTGTGTGTGTGTGGGTGGGTTGAATGTTGAACATAATTCCCTAGTTAAAAAGGTCACATCACAAAAGGGATACCTCAGAATTCTCTTTTTATTGATAGAAGTCCTCCACATGGTATTGTGTGCTTGCTTTGTTTGGTACAAGCGAGAACAAAAGCCAAATAGTCTCCATGGTGATCACGGTAACGTGTCATTCTCAACTGGTGGGTCAGGAGGATCTATAAGTGGGTCTCTGACCCATTACACAATGACATGATAATATGGATTAAATGGCGAATGTCAGATTTTTTTTTAATGCAGAGGTCTATTTTAGTCATTGTTATGCATTATTATGTTCCTCCTGAGTACCCCAATAATGTGTTCCTAAATTAGTTTTTTTAATTTACTTTTGCTATTTTCACTACGACCCACCCTTGCTCCTAATGGGTCGTATCTAGCGCCTTGCAAGGCAGCTTCCGCCATGAATGGGCGAATGTGATGTATAAAGTAAAACGCTTTTAGTACCATTCCAGGCATAGTAAAGCGCTATACAAGTAGAGATCATTTTATCATTCGCCATTTCTAGTAGTCTGTCTGATATTCTGTGTCTAATTATTACGTGCCTAATGTTCTGTGTCCTATATTATGTATTTTATATTCTGGGTCTTGTGTTCTGTTTTATATTCTGTCTTATATAGTTTGGGTCATATATTCTGTTTTATATTCAATGTTTTATTGTCTGGGTTTTATATTCCGTGTCCTATATTACAGGGTTCCCCAACCTTTTCTCCACCAGGGACCGGTTTAATGTACGCATTATTTTCACGGACCGGATTTCTACGTGTAGCAGATAAAAACAGCAAAAATGATCCTTTGGCTACAATCTGGCACATTAACATTTTATATGTCCATTAATGTTCATTGTCCCATGTACTATAACAAAGGAGTTGTAATATACACCTACTAACAAGCTTATTGGTGTTTAGTGGGACAGGAGACAGTTAAGTTGGAGAAAATGCGGTAGTTCATAAATTAATTAATATTTCTGTGCGGTCCGGTAGCAAATACATACTGGTCCCTGGACCGGTGGTTGGGGACCACTGCTATATTATGTCTTATATTATATGTCTTATTTTCTGTTTTATACTGTCTGTATTATGTATTTCATAGTCTGTGTCCTATATTCTGTGTCTAATAATATGTGTCTTATATTCTGTATTTTATAATCTGTTTTATATACTATGACTTATATTTTGTGTTTTATATTCTGTGTCTTATATTCCGTCATTCTGTCAGATATTCTGTGTTTTACAGTGTGTATCGCATTTTTTTTGTATAGCATCCCGTCTAATATTCTGTTTTATATTCTTTGCTTATATTCTGTATCTCATAGTTTGTTTTAAAAACTGTGTTTTATATTCGGTTTAATATTGTTTGTAATATTATGTGTCTTATATTCTGTGTGTTCAATAGGTTTTTTTTTCGTAAAAAGTATAACTTTTGCATCGGCAACACTGAAGTTTGAGTGTTTTATATTCCGTCTGATATTCCGTGTTATATGTTCTGTCCTATATTCTGTGGCTAATGTGCTATGTCCTATAGTGTCTGTATTATATACTGTCTGATAGCCAGCGTCTTATATTATGGGTCTAATATTATGGGTCTAATATTCTGGGTCTTATATTCTGTTTTATAATCTGCGTTTTATATTCTGTGTCTTATAGTGTGTCTGATATTCTGTGTTAAATGTTCTGTCCTATATTCTATGTCTAATTATTCTGTGTCTTATATTATGTGTCTGATTTAAGATTATAACCTGTGTCTACTATTATGTGTCTTATATTCTGTGTATTATAGTCTGTCTTTTATTTGGGCCTTGTATTCTGTGTCTTATTTCGCCCTCCTCTCTTCAGCAATCAGACCCAAGCGCGGACGCCCCCCACCCAGTCCATTAGGCGCCCCCGGTACCGTGCACGCGTGATTGGCTGAATGAGAAGCAGCAGCCGGAACCTTCGCAGCAACCCGCAGAAGACGACCGCCGCCGCCACCACAAGCGGCGACATCATCACAAAGCCGAGAATGATGAGGGCCGAGCTGCTGTTGTCGTCAAGGTAACCGCAGACGGTTGACGAGCCTTTCAGAATCTGTAAGGACACACAAGGGAGGGAGGGGGTGATAAGAGACACCTTGGAGGAGGTCTGGGATCAGGAGCGACATCATCGTGTGCGTGGCGAGGCGTGACGGCGGATGACAGAAGTTGTCAGCAACTCTCTGAGCTGTCAATCAACACACACACGACGCACTAGGGCTACACACTTCGTTCTCTAATGATTTAATGGTCACAGGAACGCAGCACAAGCGCTTGAAATGTTGGGGAGGCTTTTTGCTATGCCTGAAAGGGGGACAATAATGAAGCTAATGGTGTCACACTACTAATAACTTTAACCTTTTCCAGGCCAAGGACCTCTCAAACTGATAGAGATAAGGAACATGGACCCCCTACTTGTATATCTGGTATGGAATTATGATTGTATTTTACATTAAATTTATATAAATTGATTAAATTAAATTAAATTAAATTAAATTAGACATGCAAAGACATGCACCTGGGGATAGGTTGATTGGCAACACTAAATTGGCCCTAGTGTGTGAATGTGAGTGTGAATGTTGTCTATCTATCTGTGTTGGCCCTGCGATGAGGTGGCGACTTGTCCAGGGTGTACCCCGCCTTCTGCCCGATTGTAGCTGAGATAGGCTCCAGCGCCCCCCGCGACCTCGAAGCGAATAAGCGGTAGAAAATGGATAGATGGATGGATGGATGGATGGATAAATTAATATTTTACATTTACACACATGCTTATGTGTGCTATGGCTATGCAGTTTTTTTCCTTTGCCTCAGTCTGGACCCTCTCTCCAGAGGCCCAGGCTTAGACTGAATATTTGCTACCTCAGTAGAAGCATTTAAGTCCCATCTTAAAACTCATTTGTATACTCTAGCCTTTAACTAGCCCCCCTTTTTTAGACCAGTTGATCTGCCGTTTCTTTTCCTTTCTCCTCTGCTCCCCCCTATCCCTTGTGGAGGGGGAGACACAGAGGTCCGGTGGCCATGGATGAGGTGCTGGCTGTCCAGAGTCGGGACCCGGGGTGGACCGCTCGCCTGTGTATCGGTTGGGAACATCTCTGCGCTGCTGACCCGTCTCCGCTCGGGATGGTTTCCTGCTGACCCCACTATGAACTGGACTCTTACTATTACGTTGGATCCACTATAGACTGGACTCTCACAATATTATGTCAGACCCACTCGACACCCATTGCATTCGGTCTCCCCTAGGGGGGGGGTTACCCACATATGCGGTCCTCTCCAAGGTTTCTCATAGTCATTCACATCGACGTCCCACTGGGGTGAGTTTTTCCTTGCCCTTACGTGGGCTCTGTACCGAGGATGTCGTTGTGGCTTGTGCAGCCCTTTGAGACACTTGTGATTTAGGGCTATACAAATAAACATTGATTGATTAATTGATTGATTTATTTTATGTTCGATCTCCCTGTAATGTTTGTCTGCTCTTGAATGGGATTGTGCTGAAAATCTTAATTTCCCCTCGGGGATTAATAAAGCATTTCTGATTCTGATTAAAATGATCCTAAAGGTACCTTGTTATTGTGCAATACTAACAATATTCAAATAATACCAATGTTGTGCCGCTAATCGCTAGCTGGCAACTAGAGCGCTAATCGCTAGCGAGGAACTAGAACTCTAATCACTAGCGAGCAACTAGAACGCTAATCATTAGCCGGTAACTAGAGCGCTAATTACTAGCTGGCATCTAAAATGCTAATAGCTAGTGATCTCAAGTGGTAACGTGAATGTAATAATATAATTATTTATGCACATTGTGTGTTGGCTCAGTATTTTTTTAAATATATCTATTCATGTTTTTCTTCAAGTGTGTGGAAAATTTTTTTGGGGACAATATATAAAAAATAAAACATTTTAATTCCGTGGGGGTCACGGTCCTCCGGTTTTAAGACATCAGCTTTAATTCATAAACTCAAAACTTTGACCTAAATACAAGGCTATATTTTTTCCATAGACAGTTGGCTGAAACAGACGAGTTTTCAGAGTGTAGAGATTCAGACAGGTAAACCAACAGGTTGCGTTAAACGTTGTCTCCCGGAGCTTTTCTTCCTGTCACTCACACCAACGACCAAGGTTATAGGTCATTAGCAAGACATCAAACAACAAAGAACAAGTTTTAGCGTTAACTCTATGATCATTTTATGGAGAGAATTTCTGGGGGAAGTCAGAGTGTTCAGGGGATCTGGTTTGGTGGCTACAGGATTAGGTCTCTGCTTTTTGCAGGTGATGTGGTCCTGATGGCTTCACCTGGCCAGGATCTTCAGCTCTCACTGGATCGGTTCGCAGCCAAGTGTGAAGCGACTGGGATGAGAATCAGCACCTCCAAGTCCGAGTCCATGGTTCTCGCCCGGAAAAGAGTAGAGTGCCATCTCCGGGTTGGGGAGGAGACCCTGCCCCATGTGGACGAGTTCAAGTACCTCGGAGTCTTGTTCACGAGTGAGGGAAAAGTGGATCGTGAGATCGACAGGCGGATCGGTGCGGCATCTTCAGTAATGCAGCCGCTGTATCGATCCGTAATGGTGAAGAAGTAGCTGAGCCGGTCGATCTACGTTCCCATCCTCACCTATGGTCATAAGCTTTGGGTTATGACTGAAAGGACAAGATCACGGGTACAAGCGGCCGAAATGAGTTTCCTCTGCCGGGTGGCGGGGCTCTGCCTTAGAGATAAGGTGAGAAGCTCTGTCATCCAGGAGCTCAAAGTAAAGCCGCTGCTCCTCCACATCGAGAGGAGCCAGATGAGGTGATTTGGGCATCTGGTCAGGATGCCACCCGAACGCCTCCCTCGGGAGGTGTTTAGGGCACGTCTGACCGGTAAGAGGCCACGGGGAAGACCAAAGACACGTTGGGAAGACTATGTCTCCCGGCTGGCCTGGGAACGTCTCGGGATCCCCCGGGAGGAGCTGGACAAAGAGGCTTGGGAGAGGGAAGTCTGGGCTTCTCTGCTTAGGCTGCTGCCCCCGCGACCCAACCTCGGATAAGCAGAAGAAGATGGATGGATGGATGGACTCTAAAATCATGCTAATTAATAAAGCAGAGTCTCTAAAAAGTGTCCAGCTATTTACTTTTTTTACTCAAAGGAGTTTTGAAAGACGGGTTGTCTTCTCAGGGCATTCAATCGATCGCAACTGGACTGTTTGGTTTGTCTTAGAAGACGTTGGCCTCTCATTGGAGTTGGCTTCACCAGTTCATGCTCATACACTTAGCTTGGTCAAAACAAACCAAACAGTCCAGTTGCGATCGATTGAAAGGCCTTAGAGGACAATGACCTGGATGAATGAGAACATTCATAGTTGTCTTATAATCAGGGTCGTCTCATATATACGGGTCATGTGCCCAATTGTGGACTACTTGGGGATACCAATGTGTGTGAAATGATGCTGCACAATTCCTGTCGCTCACACTGGAAACGCGGGTGCCAAAGTGGCTGCAAGCTGTGCATAACGAGGCAGGAAGTCTCGTCGCAATTAACGTTGTTACAGCTCACTTGATTGCCAACTCATTTCCAAGCAGGTCGCTTTTGAGGTTTTGTATTTGGTTTGACAATTGCAGAAGACAGAAATAATCGATCCAGTCATAGGGTTTTTGACGCCGCTTGTTGTGACTTCCAGGCCAACAGGCTAACCACTTTTATTGAATAACTCACTTTCTAACAAAGACATGTCTATCGGAACAAGGAGAGTGATGACAACGTTTCTTAGTCGTCAAGGTGAAGTTCTTCAAAGGAGGCAGAGAGTCGTCCTTCTGCCCTTTGTAATAACTCCTGGTATCTCTTTCACGCTCTTGAAACAGTATCAATATCAAAGATGTGAAACTTGCAAAGACCACCGGAGAAACACAAGACCAGTCAGGAATCTTTCAAAGCCATCCATGATTGGGGTCTCCATTCTAATTCCCTCGGTTTTTCATCTATTGTCGTTCCCTGACTCACAAACTTGATATCACAGAAGTGTGATTAACTCGGAGCAACGCTGGGATGATCTCGAAGAGCGTATATTTAGTGCCTTACTCGTGTTTATTGCCCTCCAAACCCCCACGCGGCAGTGAAATATGTCAGCTTGTTCGAGGACGTAGCGGTAAATCTTCACAGGAGGACGTGACAGCAGGACTCAGGTAGAACTGTTTCTATTGGTCCCTGAGGTGGACACCAGAAGCAAAGTGCACGGTGTGAAACACATAGAAGACAAGCAGATAATTTATGTTGACACTGTGTGACGGAAGCTTCATAGCTTAGCGTCAATGTATCATCACATGCCGTTGTCATGGTAGCAGTGAGCCGAAATTTAGTTGTGTTGATATAACAAAAATATAATGTAAAATAAGTAACATATTGACCCGAATAAAAGACTGCCTTTGACCCCTTAGAACGGGGGTCAGCAACCCGCGGCTCTAGAGCCACATGCGGCTCTTTAACTGCGCCCTGGTGACTCCATGGAGCTTTTTTCCAAAAATGTATGGAAATAGAAAAGAAATGTGGTGAAAAATATGTTTTTTGTTGTAATATGGTTTCTGTAGGAGAACAAACACGACACAAGCGACGTTTTGTCCTAATTTTGTACTAATTTCAGCGGCCCTTGTACTCACCGTTGTGTGGACTGTGACTCAACAGTTTGTTTACATGTACAATTTTCTCCAACGCTGCCACAGAAAGACGTGTTTTATGCCACTCCTTCCTTATCTCATTTTGTCCACCAAACGTTTTATGCTGTGCGTGAATGCACAAAGGTGAGCTCTGTCGATGTTATTGTTTTGTGTTGAGTGTTAATCAGGCATATTTGGTCACTGCATGACTGCAAGCTAATCGATGCTAACATGCTATTTAGGCTAGCTGTATGTACATATTGCATCATTATGCCTCATTTGTAGGTATATTTGAGCTCATTTAATTTCCTTTATTTATGTGTATTTAGTTTACTTTCCAATGTTTCATGACACATTATCTGTATGCAATATTGGCTGCATTTTGATAGTTGTTTGTGTGTCATGTTGTTCCAGACCACATCAAACGTTGGCCAGCTTGCAATGATTGTAATAAATCCATTAGAAGAAGACAGCCTGACATTTCTTCTAACTTGGACACAGACATCTATACCTTTGGCCATTCTAAGACAGTCGTTTCCAGGAGTTATCTCACCCTCTGAGAAGTTTTACTAATGTTTTCTAATGTTGTAAAAATGTATTGAATAAATATTACATTTCAACATTTCTGTCAACGATGATTTGCGTCAGCCTGCGACACATAGTCATTTTAATTAGCCACTTACATCATGTGTTGCCTTCATTATAACACTTATATAAGTCTTTAAATTTTTTGCGGCTCCAGACCGATTACTTTTTTGTATTTGTGGTCCAATATAGCTCTTTCAACATTTTTTGGGTTGCCGACCCCTACCTTAAAAGTAATCTTACATCCAGGTCTGGACTAAGTTTGGCGACAACTGACTCTTTTGCAAGCTGGTCAGAGCTTTTCTTCACTTCACTGAAAAAAATACTATTCCAAAAACGTGTCTTGGAAAAAAAAAGAGGTCAGAGCTTTTTTTTCTCATAGTTGAAAAAAGTATTATTTCAAAAATGTGTCTCGGGGAACAAAGACGGTTCATCTTAGTCAGAGCTTTTTTTCACACCATTGAAAATTACTATTAAAAAAAAAACATGTCTTGGGGGGGGGGGAAAGCTGTGTTTTCTTAGTCAAAGCTTTTCTTCCTGTTATTGAAAAAATACCATTCTAAAAAACGTGTCTTGAAAGAAAGAAGGATCTTCTTCGTCATAGCTTTTATTCTAATAATTAAAACATGACATTCCCCCCCCCCCCCCAAAAAAGGGTTTGTCTCAGTCAGAGCTTTTCTTCCTGTCACTTTAAAAATACAATTAAAAAAACGTGTCATGGGGGGGTTGTCATAGTCAGAGCGTTTCTTCTCGTCGCTGAAAAAATACCATTACAAAAATGTGTCCTAGGGCAAAAAAGCAGTGTCGTCTTAGTCAGATCTTTTCTTCCCATCAAATACTATTACAACAAGTTGTCTTGGGAAAAAACGGTTTGTCTTAGTAATAGCTTTTCATCCCATCACTGAAAAATACAATTCCAAAAATGTGTCTTAAGAAAAAAAAAAAGAGGTGATCTTATATTTAGAGTCACTATAATGATATAAGAAAACTTAAATGAAGGAAGAAGAAAGTGTTTCATATTTGCCGTAGTCCATCGTTGGTCACAAGACGCTCCTGTGAGACCAAGCCCTGTTTTTAAGCTACCATGACCAAATCTGCCTACAATTGCGCACCTTTTGACTGCAATGTCAAAAAAAGTGTTGATTTCCCTTTAAATTGTGTTCACTTGTGTTGTGCAAGTTGGTCGTTTCCATATTATCAACACCCATAAGTGTTTCACACTAAACAACTAAGGCTGGACCTACTGGATGATACATTTTGTAAAAAAAATACAATTTATTTTGTTCCAAATGCAAATCAATGTATGAATTATCATCTAAATCCATTGTGCAACTGCTATTGGGCCCTGAAATTGGAGGTACTTTGCATAAAAGGGCTGTACTTCTTAAGGTAATTGTCACATTTTATAAAACCTCATCCGAAAAAAGATGCACACAGAAAGGGGCAAAGTTTAACAAATGCACCGCTTCTATGTTTTATGTCAGTGTAACCGCATAAGTCTGATTGACTTGAAATTTCTCACAAAGGTCAACGCGTTCTAGAAAACATCCATTGTAACTTGATGCTTTTTTGCCAAATCACCACTAAATTTGGTACACATCTTTAGAGGACTGACAAGCATACAATATGTGTGTCAAATTTACGCATCATTGGTAGAACAAAAAAATGTCCGCTATATAGCAAAATGTCTTTGCAGGGCCACGGGCAAGACTTACAGCAACTAATTGTACATAATTTATTACGATTATAAAACTTTGATCTGTATATATTATCGTATTTTCTGGACCATAAGGCGCACTGCCGATGAACGGGTCTATTCAGATCTTTTTTCATACAAAATGTAACAACTTGGTCGCATGTTCATGCGAAGGTTGTTCTCCCAAGATGCAGACGGAAAACTCCGGACGAAGCGTGCAGGTAGGAAATGATTTATTTTCATAAACCATGCAGGAAGAACAGAAAAAACAAAAGCGTGCCGATAGCACGGGTGGCAAAGCATTCAAACAGGAATCAATAATCAAAACTATAGCCGTCGTTAGCTGTTGCGTGATGCAAACAAGGAAGCCACACTGAGAGTGGAGAGAAACGGGAATAAGTAGCTCTCTGATTAGTGCCCAGGAGCAGGTGAGCGCCCCGAACACTAATCAGAGGCAGGTGGAACTACTCTGCAGTCATGGCAACTGAAACACAAACCCAGGGGTGCAGAAAACAGAACTGAGGTAGTCAAAACTAATAGAACAAAACATGATCCAGGCAACGGATCATAACACAAAAGGGACATCGGATTATAAGGCGCCTTAAAGGGGTCATATAAGGATTTTTTTCAAAATTTAAAACACTTCCTTGTGGTCTACATAACATGTAATGGTGGTTCTTTAGTAAAAATGTTGCATAGATTATGTTTTACGGATCATCTTCAAGTCACTTTCTGACAGTCGCTTCAGGATGCGCCGTTTTGTGGGCGGTCTTATTTACGCTTATTTAAGAAGTGTCAAAAGATGGAGCTCACTGTTTTAATGACATTCAGACTTTACTTAAATCATCAACGGAGCAGCATCTTCTCATCTGTGGCTCACTTGTGCAACAACGCCGAAAATGTGTCCCGTGAAAAACCGTCCGACCAGAACTGTCCAATAACTAAAGTTCCTTGGGTGAATAATTTAAAACTCACTACACCAGTATGTTTTAGCGCTTTCATGGCGAGATATAAGTAACTTAGAACTTTACACTACTTTATATTAGAAATGGCAACAGCAGAGGATGAATGTACCATAACAAGAAGATAGAGAAAAAGAAGCGTATTGACTACGGCATTGGCATGGACTACAGTGGCGGACGTACGCACATTTTCAGGACTTATGCAGAGCTCAAATACACATCAGCAGGTACCAGAAGGTTACAAAAGTTGTTTTTGCATAATATTGTAAAACAAAACGTCAAATAATATCTCTGCTAATGGGTGCCATTTTGTGGTTCTTATACACACACCATAGCGATACTTGTATCTCTGACTACGGTAGCCGTAATGGGCCGACAATCCATCCAGCGGTGCGCCTTCAAAGACATACTAAAACATTTTGACAGATTTTTGAGCGCCGTGGGTAATGTTCTTTATTTTCAATAGAATGTTCAAAGTTTTGGTGTTGTTTACTGCCGTCATATTGCAGTCTACACGTATCTTTTATGTTTGACTACCATCTGCTGGTCACACTTATCATTACACCATGTACCAAATAACATTGCTTCGAGGTCAGTAAGCACAACCAGAATTATTCCGTACATTAGACGCACCGGGTTATAAGGCGCACTGTCGATTTTTGAGAAAATGAAAGGATTTTAAGTGCGCCTTATAGCCCGAAAAATACGGTACATGCATGATAGCATGTCTTACAAAGCAAAATGGAGCCCAACCCCTAGGGTGCGCCACAAATGTAATTTCCAGTTATTTACAAGTGAGAGTCCACACTTCTACGACATATTCACCTTCCTGGTGGAAAATATTACATTCATATAATATATAAGGATCTCGGCATGTCTTTCAAGGCAACTATTTGAAAGGTAGGACACAAAAGGTTCAGGTTGATGCCTTCAAACATGTTGTCTATTCAAAATGGTGTCCCCCAGGGGTCCATATTGGGTCCCATGTCTTGTGTCATAATGTACTTCCCAGTTAAATAAAGTTTACTGACCTTAACAGTAATTATTCACAATATAAAGCAGAAACAAGACATTCGAGAACATAAAGAGGTGCTCGTCACTCACTCTGGAATGGCACAGGAACCCTGCATAGAGCGGCAGCGCGGCAGGCAGCAGCACCACAAAGAAAACCCCGACCAGGAGCAGGGTGCCAGCCAGAACCACCGACACGTCCCAAAGGACCAGAGCTGCCCCGCATGCCAGACAGCCACACCGTCCTCTCTGGCTGCCCCACGCCGAGCCTCCACTGTGAGCCACTGGAGGGGGAAGCATCTTGACCCGCTCGCCCATCCACAACTCTTCCTCCTTGTCCTCCTCGCCTGAGCCTCCATCGTCCAGGTCCACGTCCATGCCGCACATCCTGGGAGGAGGAAGAGCAAAGTCAGCACTATCAGAAGACAAGGTAAACAGATTTTTTAATTAGGACGGGTCAGCCTCATCAGGTATGGCTGATCAGAAAGTCATCAGATTGAATGGAAATAAGGACGTCTCACACACACACACACACACACACACACACACACACACACACACACACACACACACACACACACACACACACACACACACACACACACACACACACACACACCATCTTATTGATCAATGCTTTGTCACTAAAGCTAATCTATTTTAATTTCATCCCAAAACACGCTAAAGCACATTCAATGACATCCATACTGCACATCCATCTTACAATACCATCAATAAGCTGAGCAAACAGTAACTAAATAGTCCTTGTAGTCTCTACTTACCTGATAAAGTATATTCCAAATCCCCTAAGAAGTCTTTACTTGCTGTCGTTTCATTAAAAAAAACAACATTAAATGAATATAGGATATAAGTTATGTTGGCAGTTTTTGGGCGGTTATAAGAGAGAGAGAAAAATCACCTGCCAGTTGGTGAGAGCTGCTGAGCATGAGGGGAGGGAGAGAGAGGAGAAAGAGAGGCGCGCCACCCTAGCCTGCGTTCACGAGACGCCACGTGATCACATCAAAGCTCTTTTTGTATTGGTTGATTATTGGTTATTTTGAATTAATTGCCTACCGTATTTTTTGGACTATAAGGCACACTTAAAATTCTTTCATTTTCTCAAAACTCGACAGTGCGCCTTATAACCCAGTGCGCCTAATGTACGGACTAACTCTGGTTGTGCTTACCGACCTCGAAGCAATTTTATTTGGTACACGGTGAAATGATAAGTTTGACCAGTAGATGGCAGTCACACATAAGAGATACATGTAGACTGCCCTATGATGGCAATGTGACTCAAATAAACAACACCAACATTTTATATGGTCCATTGAAAATATAGAACATTACACACGGTGCTCAAAAATCCATCAAAATGTTTTAGTACGACTTTGGTAAGCTATGAAGCCACACCGTGTGATTGATTGTACGGTGCTTCATCATACGAGTATTATTATGGTGTGTGTATAAGGTAAGACATATTATCTGGCGTTTTGTCTCGCAATATTATGCAAAAGCAACTTTTCTTACCTTCTGGTACCTGCTGATCTGTATTTGGGATCTGCATAAATCCTGAAAATTGCGCGTGTCAGCCTTTGTAGTACGTGGCGACACCGTAGTCGATAAGCTTTTTCTTTTTCTCTATCTTCTTGTAATGGGACATTCATCCTCCGCTGTTACCATTTCTAATATAAAGTAGTGTAAAGTTCTTACTTATATCTGTCAGTAAACTTGCCATGAAAGCGCTAAAACATACCGGTGTAGTGAGTTTACATTATTCACTCAACCCCTTTAGTTATTAGAGAGTTCCGGTCGGACGGTTTTTCACGGGACACATTTCCAGCCTTGTTGTTGTTGCACTAGTGAGCCACGGATGAGGAGATGCTGCTCCGTTATTGATTTAAGTTAAGTCTGAATGTCATTAAAACAGTTAGCTCGATTTTTTGACACTTCTTCCACTCCCGTCCTTGCACGCTACAACAAAGATGACGGGGAGAAGACGCTGGCGAAGGTGAGCCACGTAAATAAGACCGCCCACAAAACGGCGCACCCTGAAGCGACTGTCAGAAAGTGACTTGAAGACGATCTGTAAAACATAATCTATGCAACATTTTGACCAAAGAACCACCATTACATGTTATGTAGACCACAAGGAAGTGTTTTCCATTTAGAAAAAAAAAAAATGCGCCTTATAATCCGGTGCGCCTTTTGTATGAAAATAGACCTGACTAGACCCGCTCATCGGCAGTGCGCCTTATAATCCGGTGCGTCCTATGGTCCGGAAAATACAGTAATTTTATTACACACTAAGAAGGAACAGTATAAATTAATAATGTTTTCTTGTTTGACATGGTCTTTTTTATTTACATATCTTTTCAATTTAATTCTAAAATCAAAGTTGGGCACAGGGGATATTAATGGCCGGCACACGTTTTTTTAATACCTCAACTTTTGAGCATATTTGATTCTCTGACGGTACTCTTCAAGGGGGCCCTATCATGCAAAACCAACTTTTCTTACCGATTGGTACTTGCTGTTGTGCATTTGGGATCTGCATAAGTCCCGAACATTTGAAATCAAAGCGTGGAGGCATTGCTGAGATATTTATAGAACGATCTTGCCTTCCGATGTACTTCCTCCAAACGGTCCGTTTGGGATCTGCACAATTGGTGACATCACCAATTGGGAACATCGTCAGCAGACTATCCATATTTTGTATACATCTACCCAAACTGCCTTGCGCGCCTCCACCATTTTTAGTTAATGCGTGCGCATCTGTAATTTAGACATTAAAATGCAGTCATTGGTTGTATTGCCCAACACAGGACACTATACAAACCTCCAGTCTCATCTGAAGAAGTAAGAAGTGCTGGGCTAACTTTTTTGTTTAGCAGTTATGTGCCTTTAACTGTCGCTTCGGGTGTGTGCAAGGAAGAGTCCGAGCTGCCTCACCCACAAACCTTTACAAAAAAATTGGATTGTCCGAAAAACTACTTTTAATTGCCACCTCGGTGCCAACTATTTAGGCAAAGGAGGAGACAATGAAACGGTAATTAATAACAGTAGGTTAGAAATGTTGGAATGATGTGTAGCGAGCTTAGCCTTCTACTGCAAGACAATAGACTCACTGTCCTCTGGCAAAATAAATAATTATTTTCCTAAAAACTACTTTTAATTGGATAAGTGCCTACTGTGTTTGGCAGTTGAGTTCAGTTCAGTTCAGTTTCAGTCTGTTTCAAACATGCATACGATGCTGTTGTTGCTGTTGTAGTTGCTGGCAGTTGTGATATTCGTCCAGATTTTTTATGTCTTTGACAACTAGGACTCTTGCTTGTGGACCTCCATTCAGCTTTATGTAGATTTTGCAGGTCGCGCTCCAAGTGCTTTCTTGGCGATTTCAGCATTGCGTTTAGTGAGGTGCTTGTTAATGTACACATTTATGCCCTTCAGCTTTTTTCCCTGTGTCAGCAATGCCATTTCCTGCTGGCGAGCTTCACGACGATTACTGGCGTGGTGTTGTTGCCTCTTCTATTCAGTAAAATGCACGCGTCGATGGTGTTAATATCAATATCAATTATCTTGTTGCTCTGCTGAAGCAGCATCCATGTTGTCTGGTTCTCTTCTGTTGTCAACTGCTCTTGCATAGGATCGAGGATTGATGATGTCATTCTGTCAAGTAAACTGATCCACTTCCTCTTTGATATTTCCCAAAATATTGATATTCCCCAGATTGGTGATATCTGGTTGTTGCCTGGGATTGTCTCAATACAGCCATCTCCTCCCTGAAGTTCTTTAATTCTGTGTTATCTCCTGTTGGCGCAATGCTTCTATCTCCATTTTAATGTTCTCCACAACACTGCTGTTGTCCCAACGGTTGTTGTCGTGCTGCTTGGCATTGGACTGTTGGCACAATGTTGCATTCTCCTCTTTCAGCTTCTCCACCTCCTGTTTTAATGCTGTGTTGTCTTCACTGAGAATCTTCATTTTGTTTCTCTAAACTTTCAAAATTCCATCATATCATTACAAGATTATATTCTGTCTTTGATAATCTGTTCTTGGAGATCTGCAACATCCTTTTGTACACCATTGATAATCTGTTCTTGGTGAATGTTGAGATCACTTCATAACTCATTTACGTGTTGTAGAGTTCCTTTTAACGCTTCTAAGTCCAGTTCCACCTCTGGTAACACTGTGTTAAGCCCACTGATGACTTCTTGTCGGCAAGTGGCGGGCGGCTCTATGTTTTTTTGTGTGTTTTTTTTCACGTGCCTTGCACCTGCCAGAGCTGTGACTTTCTTGTAGATCACTTGTGTGGTCCGAAGTGTTTAAATGGTAAATGGGTTATACTTGTATAATGCTTTTCTACTTTCAAGGTACTGAAGTGTATTTCTGGTCTTGTCTCCCCCTCCCGGGCAGGAGGGAAACACGGCAGTGCGGCTGCATCAAAAGAGACGTCGGAGACGCTTTGCTAAACAAAAAGTTTACAAGTGAGCGTCATTAAACAGGTCTGCAGCCCCTGGAGGAACTCCGGTCAAAAAATTGAGGACTCCTAACTGGAGAAGCCAAACCATCAGTTTTTATATTCCTCCTTTCTGTCTCTGGGTGTGTGCTAAGTCAGGAGAGCGCACCCTGACCATAAAAGGAGATGTTTGTGTGGAAGTGTCTGGAAAACAACTGCTTTAAGTCTGTCAGGAGTTGTAGGTCACGAACCCCAAGATGCAGAGAAGGCGGAAGGCATTGTGCGGGAAAACATGATTTAATGTTCATAAAATAAAGGAAAAAACACAAACCAGGAACAGGAAACAGGATGCCAGGAAAACAGGAACTGGAAGACGAGGAACAAAAAGACAGCAAGCTACAAACATCTACAATATATAGCTTACCGCTACCGCTTACAGCTACACTGGCATCAACAAGTAGGAATGACAATAATCCAGCACTGACTGGAGGGGAAGGCAGGTTTAAATAGCAGCTGGCTGATTGACACCAGGTGGCCGACAAGAGTATGGTGGCGCCCTCTGCTGCTGGCCCACCGGAGAGCATGGTGGTGGCGCCCTCTGCTGCTGGCCCACCGGAGAGCATGGTGGTGGCGCCCTCTGCTGCTGGCCCACCGGAGAGCATGGTGGTGGCGCCCTCTGCTGCTGGCCCACCGGAGAGCATGGTGGTGGCGCCCTCTGCTGCTGGCCCACCGGAGTGCATGGTGGTGGCGCCCTCTGCTGCTGGCCCACCGGAGTGCATGGTGGCGGCGCCCTCTGCTGCTGGCCCACCGGAGTGCATGGTGGCGCCGTAGGTTGCAGACCCACCGGAGATGATGGCGCCATAGGTTGCAGACCCACCGGAGATGATGGCGCCGTAGGTTGCAGACCCACCGGAGATGATGGCGCCGTAGGTTGCAGACCCACCGGAGATGATGACGCCGTAGGTTGCAGACCCACCGGAAATGATGGTGGCGTCTGCCGGCCCACCGGAAATGATGGTGGCGTCTGCCGGCCCAACGGAGATGATGGTGGCGTTTGTTGCAGACCCACTTGAGATGATGGCGCCGTCTTTTGCAGACCCACTGGGGCGAGAAGTAGCTGTGTCTCCCTTGCTGCACAGCTTCTCATAGCCCCCCCCCCCCTCAAGGGACGGATCCCAGACATCCCCCGAGAAGCCAACATAGGACAGGGATGGGTGGGAGGGATTGCAAAACGAGGCAAAGCTTTTCCTCGATTTAGCCATCAATTCTAACGCTTTGTTAAGCCTCTCAGCCATGGAAATCTCCGCGAGGTTCGTACTAGGCTGGATTATTATGTCAGGAGTTGTAGGCGACGAACCCCAAGATGCAGAGAAGGCGGAAGGCATTGTGCGGGAAAACATGATTTAATGTTCATAAAATAAAGGAAAAAACACAAACCAGGAACTAGGAACAGGAAACAGGATGCCAGGAAAACAGGAACTGGAAGACGAGGAACAAAAAGACAGCAAGCTACAAACATCTACAATATTTAGCTTACCGCTACCGCTTACAGCTACACTGGCAACGACAAGTAGGAATGACAATAATCCAGCACCGACTGGAGGGGAAGGCAGGTTTAAATAGCAGCTGGCTGATTGACTCCAGGTGTGGCCAGGTGCCAATCAGCCACAGCTGAGGGGAAGCAGCACTCAGGGAGACAATCAGGAAATAAAACCAAAATAAGAGCGCTTACAGGAAATAAAGACAGACAGAGGAAAAACTCAAAACATAGCTAAACTGTCAGTGACAAACCTGACAAAGTCATAACTCAATTGTTGGCGGTGAGCTAGACAGGTTGTCTTTTCTCAAGAATATGGTTATCACTTTTGCATTCCGAAGTCCCAATTAGAGCCTCTTTCCTCCGAGAAGTGATCCAACCCACCTGCGAATATCAAACTAAGGGGCCTTATCTTATTATGTGCTCAAACTGAAATACCATTATTTGCTTTTTCCAAGGTGAATATAAACATTCACCATGTGTAGAACATAATATGAGTTAATTAATTCACTTCAGCATTCAAAGCGCTTTGACACTATTTCCACATTCAACCATTCCCACACTGAAGGCCGGAGCTGCCATGCATGGCCCTAACCACAACCCATCAGGATCAAGGGTGAAGTGTCTTGCCCAAGGACACAACAGACGTGAATATTTACATCTAACACAATTTCCCAACTTATATGGAAACGGGGTTTGTAATAGATTTGTTACAATCTTTGCAAGCTGTGTAACGTTTGCTGTGGTCTACAGCGGCACACAAACAACTATCAGAAATGCAGTTAATATTAAATACAGATAATGTGTCATGAGACATGCAAATATAAATCAAATTAAGAAGACTTAAAGGAAATTAAATGAGCTCAACAAGGTACAATGATGTAAAATGTACATACGGCTAGCTTAAAATAGCATGTTAGCATTGATTAGCTTGCAGTCATGCAGTGACCAAATTGATTAACATTACACACAAATCAATGATATCAACAAAGCTCACCTTTGTGTACATTCACGCACAGCATTAAAAGTTCGGTGGACAAAATTAAACAAAAAAAGGAGTGGCATGAAACACGTCTTAGAAAGTCGGAGAGAGTTTTAAATGGAAACAAACTATGGTGAGGTCAATGACCTCCAAAATTAGTAGGATAAAACGGCACTCACCGAATAGTCTCTAATCTATGAAGCATGTTTAATATACACAGTGTGATTTCTAACATTAGAGAGGCTTGTGTCATGTTTGTCCCCTACAGAAACCATATTAAAACTAAAAATATATTTTTTCCTCATCTTTTTCCATTTTCATACACTTTGCCGACCACCGGGCTAGGGTCTTGCATTAGAAAGTTAGACTCGGTGGAACTTTAACCTTAGTCAGTGTAAAGTTTCAGACCTGTACGGCAGCCTGAATTTCATCCTTATTTCGTCCGTCAACATCTTCACCTCCTTCCTGGGTGCCAACAACAAACCCCGGTGAGATGCTGGTCTTGCTATATCATCTGGGGTGTTGTGTTGTGGTGTAAGTCACTCAAAAAAGACGGCTGGTGGCAGGTCACCCATGTCCATACTGCACAATAAAGGCAAGAAAACTAAAAAACTACAAAACATTTCTGCCGGGCGGGGGCGACTGCTTACTCAGTGTGAGAGGGCATGGTCAGGAGTGGTTCATTTGCATCTGCCCCTCCAAACGAGCTGTTTTGAAAGGGAGGAAAAAGTGGCTTGAAAAAAGGTCTGTAAAACACAATCTATTTTTTCACCCAAGAACCACCAAACATGTTATGCAGACCACAAGGAGATGTTTTAAATGTAGAGAAAAATCATCATCAACCCCTTTAAAAACAAAACACTTGCATCTCGAATAAACGAAATGAATTCAAATCAATTTGGCTCTTGGACCCCTAAAACAGCACAATTTTAACATGTAACATGTTTTTTTTTAAACAACAAACTTTTAGATAATAAATATTGTGAGATAATAATACAATAGAATGTAATACAAACAACGACGGTAGTTGTATGAAGTAATGTAATAATAATGTAGTGCGTTTACCTTTGCTTCTTTGTCAAACACACCATCGGCAGCTTCTACATATTTTCATGAAAAAATATGTCTGCCAATTAGAGATTATTTTACCATTCTTGGCTGGTGTTATCAATTCATTCTGCTTCAGTATATTGCAGACTAACAGTGTTACTCTCCAACTGCTTTGTGCTATTTGTATCGATCCTCCCACCTCGGCTTCCATTCAAGAGTTCTAGTTTAGCATGGCTTCTTGTATCCTCCTAAGGCAGGCCTGGGCAATTATTTTGACTCGGGGACCAAGTTTAGAGAAAAAAATGTGTCTGGTGGCCGGTATATCGTTATCTAGGAACACTAATAAAAAACTCACAATAATGACTGATTGAATGCTAAAAACGTTACGACAGACCGCCTTAAAGAACGGAATGGAATTTTAAATTTTTTCACTGAATGAGACACCTCCTGGTGCCCTAGCACCTCCAAAACCCTCAAATCTAAACTCCAAACATCCCCGATAAAGCTAGTCACATTACTTCTAGACCTCCACCCCAGATCCCACCTCACTCCTACCCACTTCTCCAAAGTGGGCTGGCTCAGGGTTGAGGACAGAGTAAAACAACTTGCACTGAGCCTAGTCTATAAAATCCGCTACACCTCCCTGATACCGAAGTACATGTCAAACTACTTCCTTAATGTAAATGACCGCCATAACCACAACACCAGCGGGAGCGCCACTAACCACGTTAAACCCAGATTCCGATCTAACAAAGGTCTTAACTCATTCTCTTTCTATGCCACATCAATGTGGAATGCGCTCCCAACAGGTATAAAAGAAAGGGCATCTCTATCCTCCTTCAAAACCGCAATAAAAGTACACCTCCAGGCAACTTCAACCCTAAACTAACACCCTCCCTGGATTGTTTATAATCAAATGTAAACAATCAAATATAGATACTTTTCTTATGCCTTCTGATCTCTCTCTCTCTCTCTCTCTCTCTCTCTCTCTCTCTCTATGTCTACTACTTGCTGTACATATCCTACCAAGTCAGACCTACACTGTTTCAATATCCATTTCTCTGTTCTCAATTGTTGATGACTGATGATAACCACCAAACCTAACCACCCCCCGCCCTCCCCCCCCTCCACACCCCGAATTGTAAATAATGTAAATAATTAAATGTATATACTCTGTGTTGAGTATTAAACTCTGCGACTGGGTTTTTTCGGATATTGACCACTTTGGGGTTCCGGTCAGAGAACACACAGTCATCATTTGGACTCTTCCAACTTTAATGGTGCATATTGGTTTAGGTTCATTTATTTAGTTAGTATCTGTAAAGCAGAAGCAAACACCCATCAACATTTATGTCATTTAACTAAACAACAATATAAATGTATGCTCAAAGTAAAATACTAGAGACATAATATATTGCATTTCTACAATGGCATGTGAGCTAGCCACATTAGCAGCAACAATGCTATCCTTAACAGGGAGATGTTAGCTCGTAGCATTCTGACAACACAGCACCAATAATACTCATAAAACACCACTAAATGTTACACAAACACAGTGATGTCTATTAATAAACTAAATTAGTCTTATATAATAATCAACATACTCACATCGTCAAAGACTAGAGCACCGATTAAACGTAGCAGAGAAACAAGTCAGCACACATTAACACACGTCAAAAGGGAAGCGGAAGTGACCCCTACAGGAAGGAAGCGGAAGTGACACTGTCAAGAAATGCTTCAAAATAAAGTATCTGAAAACATAGATAAACATGGAGAATTCTTAACAGCCGCCCCCACATTTGTACAACAAATGTGTAACTACAGGAATTCTTCAAGTGTCCTTACTGTCATCCTCTAAACTTGGAAGTGGGATCAAGCGAGCTACCGGTCTGGTGTAGACTTTACTCTTGACCATAACCTCAGCAGCCCTGACATGTCCATCTTGACTCGGAATGGTCTTAACCACTCTGCCGATTGGCCACTGTGCTCTTGGGCTCTTGGAAGTGAAGGGTCCACCATCAGAACTACAGTGTTGATGGTTATGTTTTCGGACGACCTCTGCCATTTTGACCTGGTCTGCAAAGTGGGTAGATAACTGCGGATGAAGTGGATCCAAAACTGATCCACAAGTGTTTGACAATGGCGCCATCTCCGCCGCCCCATGACAGCTGGGACGTAAACTACTTGCGGCAGTGCAGAATCCCGCCGCCCCATGAGAAGGATGTTTGGGGTGATTGGGTCCAGATCAGAAACATCAGATGATACGTACCCTAGTGGTTTTGAGTTCAGTATCCCCTCCACTTCCACTAGAGTTGTGTGCAAGACATCTTCTGTGACTGACTGCCCTCCTACTGCGACTTGGAGACTGGCCTTGATGGATCTAATTTCCCGTTCCCATGCCCCACCAAAATGAGGTGCATTTGGAGGGTTAAATTTGAAGTCAATCTGATATTCTGTCAGTTGCTCTCTTAGTTGAGGTTCCATCTCTGCAAACACTGTCCTGAGTTCTCTTTCGGCTCCTCGGAAGTTGGTCCCACAATCTGACAGTACCTCTCTTGGTCTTCCCCTCCTGGCAATGAACCGACGTAGAGCGAGAAGGAATGCATCGGCATCCATGGAGTTGAGGAGTTCGATGTGAACTGCTCGAGTTGTAAGACACTTAAAAATGACACCCCACCGTTTCTCTGATCTTCTGCCCACTTTGACCAGATAAGGTCCAAAACAATCCACACCTGTTGAATGGAAGGGTGGACAGAGAAGTCTGAGGCGTTGTGGTGGCAGATCTGCCATCCTTGGGACTGTCGGTTGAGCTCGCCAGCGTTGACAAGATGGGCAATTATGCTGATGGTGCCTGACTGCTTGTCGTCCTCGCAAAATCCAGTAATGTCTTCGAAGTTCTGCATACACTCGCTCTGGACCTGGGTGCAGAAGACGTTCGTCCATGTCCTTGATGAGGAGTTTAGTTATCTGATGTTTTGGGTCCAGCACAATAGGATGGATCTCTTCTAGGTCCGGGTTCTGGAGTCGTCGCAGCCTACCCCCAACTCGAATTAAACCTGTAGTTGAGTTCCACTCAGGGGAGAGGCACGCCAGACGACTCTTAGCTGACACTGCGTTCTGTGTTTTAAGAGACATGATGTCTGCGGGAAAGGTTTGAACTTGACATCTTCTCAGCAACAGAAACTCAGCTTCTTGGGAGCTGATTGTCTGACTGTGTGTCGAACCTCTTGGTCCTTCCTGTCCCGCCTGCTGAGTGACTTTTACTAATTCTTTCCAGGTATTGAATAGAGAAGCATCCGGAATATTATTGTCGCTTTGTACTACTGCAAGACCACAGAAGGTGATGTACTTTAGTTCGGATGAAGTCAGGGTTGAATCTTTCTCCGGTCTTTTTGGCCAGTATTCCGCACTTTGCCTGAGAAATGGGGGTCCTTGCCTCCAGCGCCCGTCCTCCGCAAGTTCCAGAAGGGGTTTCCCCCTGGTGATGTCATCAGCAGGATTGTTGTGGGTGTCCACATACCGCCAGGATTGTCGATCAGTCAGCTCCTGTATCTCTGAGACACGCGTTCCAACAAAGACCTTGAAGCGACAGGAGTCTGACTGGAGCCACTCCAGAACAGTAGTGGAATCCGACCACAGGGTTGTCTTTTGAAGAGGGAGGGTCATCTCTGTCTTCAAAACCTTGGCAAGCTGAGCTCCAGCTAATGCTGCACAGAGCTCCAAGCGAGGCATGGATTGTTGCCTTTTTGGAGCTACCCTTGATCTTGCCATAACGAACGAGGTGAGAATGACATCTTTAGTCTGTAGTCTGACATAAGCAACTGCTCCATATGCTCGTTCAGAGGCATCACAAAAGATGTGCAGATCATACTGGGAACCAGTGGTTGGGATTGGTGGGTAGCAGCGTGGTATAGATAATTTATCTAGATGTTGGAGCTCACTCTCCCACCGCTTCCAGGCCTCCTGCAGGGCTCGTGGTAAGTCAGAGTCATCCCAGCTTCTCTGCTTGGACCATAGCTGCTGAATGAGAACCTTGGCGCGGGTCGTATACGGTACTATAAACCCCAGGGGGTCATACTGGCTGGCTAGCACCTGATATGCAGTCCTCATGGTCAATATGGTATGTTCGATGTTTCTACGTTGATAGCCAAGGGTGTCAGTAGCACAGTTCCATCTCAGGCCTAAAGCAGGCTCTTGTGGCTCAACTCTGTTCTGGCTTAGCCACTGCTCTGTGGTAGTCGATCTTCCTTCAGGAGGGACTTGGGCTAACACCTCTGGTTGGTTACTTGCCCATTGTCGGAGGTCAAATCCTCCTTCTGCCATCAGTTTGCGCAACTGAGTGACCTGCTGTGCAGCCTCAGATATGTCGGTGAAACTCTTTAGGCAATTATCCACATAGAAACTTTGCTCCACTGATTTAAGAAGTCCTGGATGGTTGTGTTGGTGATTCCGAGCATGTTGCTGCAGAGCAAATATTGCACAGCACGGGCTGCATGTCGTTCCGAATGGAAGCACTTGCCATTCATAAACGTCTGGTGGGTCTTCGCTGCGCAAATCTCTCCTGATAAAGCGAAGGAGTGGTCTATCTTCAGGGAGAAGACGGATCTGATGAAACATTGCTCGGATATCTCCACTCACAGCTACCTGGTGCTGTCTGAACCGAAGAAGAACACCTAGCAAGGATGGTCCCAGTGTAGGCCCAGGGAGGAGTTGGTCGTTCACAGACACTCCCTGATGTCGAAACGAGCAGTTGAAGACAAGTCTTGCCTTCTCATTGTGGAACACAAGATGATAGGGAAGATACCACGCTTCAGTGGACTGTTCCGTCTCTTCATGCGAGAGCTTCTTGACATACCCTGCTTGAAAGAGCTTAGCGATCTCAGCAGAAAGGGAAGTGACTTTCTCTGGATTCTTCTTGAGCCTTTTCTCTGTGCTTCTCAAGTGAGCCATAACGGTGGATATGGAATTGTTGAGTTTAGGCATTTCTTTCTTTCTTAGGAGGGGTGTTGCATAGCGCTGGACACCCTCTATGTCGACTCGCTGAGTTCTTGTCTCCAATAGGGTGATTGCTTCTTGATCTTCACGAGAGCGAACAACCATCTTTTCGTTCTTGAAAGGCAAAACATCAAGTTGCCATAACTTTTCCACATTACGAAACAAGATGTCATTGGGAGTGGCGAGTGAGGTAAAGAGACACAATTGTGTTGAGCTCTGTCCTTGTGTTCTTTCCTCCGCCCCCTGTAACGTCCATCCAAGTGCTGTGTGGATGGCTATGGGTCCTCCATTATTTCCCTGGCGGACTGGCTTTGTGGCAGTGATCAGGTGCACATTGTCTGACCCAATTAGCACTAGGGGGCGTGCATTGGAAAATGGTTGCAACGAAATCCCACGTAGATGTGTGTACTTCCTCTGAAGTCTCTGAACTGGGTAGGTCTGCTCCATCAGATCCAAACCTTGTGCAGTAAACGCACCTTGCACTTGGTACCATTTCCCTGGGTTCTTTATAGGGGAAATCTCAAAGTCAACTGTTAAACCCTTGAGATGGGTAAGGTCTGTGCGCACGGTGCGCAAGGCAAGAATTTCATGTTGGCCATGCAAGTGTAGATGTTGTGCTGCGTCAGGTAAAATCATAGTTCGTTGAGCCCCATCATCTAAGACAGCAAATGTCTCCATTGATTTTGAATTATGATGCAGCAGTACAGGAACTACTTTCAGGAGCACTCTACTTGAGGGGATGCTGGGAGTCAAATAGACACGACTCTCTGTGGGAGTCATCTGGGTGTCTTCAGTATACCTTTGAGCTACATTGTGGAGAACTTGGAGGTGAATACCATTGCAGTCGCTGCAGGGCTTCTTGAGAGTACATGCGTCGGGTGCATGAGCACGTGCACATCTCCAGCATCGTCCTTCTTCTACTATCCATTTATCCAGGTGCGCCGCAGAATGTTTTCTGATCTGTTGACAGCGACTAATATAGTGTTCCTTGCTATTGCAGAAGAGACAATGCATTTTGTTAGCTTTGTTGGTGTCAGCAAGAGCGTGCTTAGTGGAGGCACCCTGTCGTGTTGGCGCTGCTCCATGATATACAGCTGTAGCTTGACCTTTGACCCTGAAGGGAACTTTTTCTGTTGCGCTCCCCGATGGTTTCTCCTGTTGATAGCGTTGCACCAATCTGCTGGAAAGGCGCTGCTGTTGTGCTTTACCTTGAAGCCATCCATTTAGGTCCTGCAGGTTGTAGGGGTTCAGACTTGTGCCATTTAATTTGCCTTGTAACTGTAGATGCTCGATGAACCCATCTCTGTGGTACTTTGGCAGCTTGCTAAGTAGGCGATCGACATGTGAGCAGCAGTTCAGTTCCATGCCTTGTGGTCCCTCTAAGGAGAGCAGCATGCTTACTAGGAGATGGACACGCAGAGCAAAGCTCTGAAAGGTGCGAGCATCAGTCGGCTTGACATCTGGGGAGGTCAGAATGGCAGCTATTTCGCTTTGAGCAAGCTGATGTGGCTGACCATACTGGAACTGCAAAGCTTGCATTGTGGCTGTATATGGGTATGGATGGTGGCGGCACGACTGACCTATCATTTGGGCTTCTGGAAGCTTGAGATGTTCAAGTAGCACATGATATTTATAATTCTCACTTAAGTCTGGATGGGGTTCGAGTAGGTTACAAAGAGCAAGATTGAGGTTAGCAAACTCTCTTTCACTATCTGCAGTAAAATCTGGAATTTTAGGTTGTGGCACCCCGTAAGTTGAGCGTTGTGACACACCATATGTTGAGCGTTGTGACAAGTTAGTGGGTAATGGGGGAACATTGTGACTTGACAGCATCTGTGGCTGATAGACTGTGGGCATGCTACCCTCTAGTGGTGAAGTGTATAATGGGTACTGAGGTGTTGTTACTGCTGTGAGCCCAGGGAGGTAATGAGTTACGTTCGCACCTGAGTGAGCGTCCGGTATTGCAGGTGGAAAGGGATGACTGAGCACATTCAGGGGGTTGTAAGAAGCAACTGCAGGTGTACAGGTTGCTGTAGTGCGTTGATGATCGGCTGGTTGGATGTATTCTCCAGATTTGCCACAGTGCTGGGGGGGGCCCTTGAGTTGTAGTAATAATGTGTCTTGGCTGGGGAGTTGTTCCTGATGTACAGCAGGCAACACCATTCTATATGAAGCAACAGAGGAGGGGGAGCTTGGGCATCGTGGTGAGAATGCTTGTGTTAATGTAAGTGGGGAAGCAGCTCTCTCACGTGCAGCTGCGGGAATGATGTCCACTTTATTAGTTTCATTCCCTGACACTGAATGCGTGCTTGCTGTTATACATCCCCCAAGTGGAGGCTTTACAAAGTGCAGCTGCTTTGTTACTGGTTCAGGTGAGGGAGTATGTGGAATGGAAATTGCAGCACAACTGTCGCTCACTGAAAGAGGTTGTGCTGGTGAAGGCTCCTTGTCCGTATGAAGGTCATTTCCATCCATTTCTTCTTCCATGAGAAAGGAAGATATGTGTTCCGTCAGCTGTTGCCGTCGCCGTTGTCTGCTCTCATATTGGCGGAGTTTAGCAGTAAGTCGAGTAATTTCATCCGTCTCCTCCTTTTCCTTTACTGATACTGATTCCATTAGTTTCCTGAGTGAAGAAACATTCAGCATGTCGACTGACGTGGCACGATGTGAGGTTACTCTGTCATCTATTTGAAGCAATGCATCTGCTTGGCTACTGTTCACTGCGGCCGCTGCTCCTCTCTGCTCCTCCATCTCGGCAGGGGGGGAGGAAAGGGCAGGTCGGTGCACATTATAGGCAAGGATGTAGTCTTCAAGATGTTTTGGGGTACAGCGTTCCCTCACCGATTGGTCTCGTACATCAGGATGGAATGGAGAAGCAGATTCATCCTCTGATGACATTTCCATTGTAGCCAATTATATCCGGCTCGAAGGACCTTTGTTGAGTATTAAACTCTGCGACTGGGTTTTTTCGGATATTGACCACTTTGGGGTTCCGGTCAGAGAACACACAGTCATCATTTGGACTCTTCCAACTTTAATGGTGCATATTGGTTTAGGTTCATTTATTTAGTTAGTATCTGTAAAGCAGAAGCAAACACCCATCAACATTTATGTCATTTAACTAAACAACAATATAAATGTATGCTCAAAGTAAAATACTAGAGACATAATATATTGCATTTCTACAATGGCATGTGAGCTAGCCACATTAGCAGCAACAATGCTATCCTTAACAGGGAGATGTTAGCTCGTAGCATTCTGACAACACAGCACCAATAATACTCATAAAACACCACTAAATGTTACACAAACACAGTGATGTCTATTAATAAACTAAATTAGTCTTATATAATAATCAACATACTCACATCGTCAAAGACTAGAGCACCGATTAAACGTAGCAGAGAAACAAGTCAGCACACATTAACACACGTCAAAAGGGAAGCGGAAGTGACCCCTACAGGAAGGAAGCGGAAGTGACACTGTCAAGAAATGCTTCAAAATAAAGTATCTGAAAACATAGATAAACATGGAGAATTCTTAACACTCTGATCATTATCTTGTGTGATGACTGTATTATGATGATAGTATATATGATAGTATATATCTGTATCATGAATCAATTTAAGTGGACCCCGACTTAAACAAGTTGAAAAACTTATTCGGGTGTTACCATTTAGTGGTCAATTGTACGGAGTATGTACTTAACTGTGCAACCTACTAATAAAAGTCTCAATCAATCAATCAATCAAAACATGAAAATAAAGAATGTGTGATTTACAATATTAACTATGAACAATAAAACACTGAATATTGACAACATTTGAACGTCACACCCCCTCTCGATCGACATATTTTTCAATCAAGCGAAACGCACCAAAAATGCAACACAGCGAAAAATGAACGCGAAGGGTTAAAAAAAAAAACACAGACTATCTGATATATCTAATACATCACTAAGCTTTAGAACTTTGTTGTCAAAATCTCCTTCCGCGTTTGTCCCTGACACCCGCATTTCAGGCTGGCCGCTCTGGAAACACTGTGGAAACGCTCCCCACCCACACTGCTTGGTGCCTCGTCTGAGCTGCTGTGACTTAGATTGCCATAGTAACTAATTAGATTACCATAGTAACTAATTATACTACCATAGTAACTAATTAGATTACTACAGTAACTAGTATATCATGCAAAAGCGCAGATTCCAACCATTGAAATACTTTGTATAGTTCAAGACTTACGGTCATTTGAAAACATCACTGCACATCATAATGGCGGCTACAGTTTCAATCTTGAATATCTAAAAAAATTATTTGGGAATGACCGGCGGGCCAGATTGAAAAGCTTAATGGGCCGCATGCGGACCCCGGGCCTTAATTTGCCCAGTTCTGTCCTAAGGTGCGGAGAGCAGCATGTTTAGCTATCCCTCGATGGTAATGACACGTGCAAGAAACATAGTTTATTTTCTGCCATAGAAGCGAGGATTACTGACTGAGAAGTGGCTTTGCACTGTGGAGGGACGTTAGCCGCTGGCGAGGATGCTACATTGCACACACGTTTGTGCACTTATCGCTGTCAAATGAAAAATCAACAGTCATCGTCACGATATCATGATAGCAATAAAAGCTCTATTTTAAACTAAATTCATACCATTTAATTGTTTGTACCTCACAACACGTCGTATCATTTGTTCTCAAACTTTCAGTGTATCAGCTTTACTCAACTTGTCATTGCCTCTGTTTAGTAACCCAACGCTTCCCGTTATATCCAACTGGAAGGTGTGAGATGGTCGTGATAACCTTTGTATAGTGGCCACTTATCCCTTGAGTGGCTGCTTTAAACAGGTTTGACTGTACTATTGAGATGCTGATCATGTTGATCTATTGTCAGTATAAAAAACACTGTATGAGTTGCTGGCACCAGCATTCCACAAACAAAAATACTGTAGATTGATTATATAAAAAGTTGAATGAATTAAGTTTTATGACCGCTTTATTACTGCTGCACACATTTTAACCTACAGTAGTTTTGTCCAAAGTGCGGGCTCACATCTACTTCACACTTGTAGAACGCACTCGATGGCAGTGGGCCATCTTATGTTTACTCTGGCATTTGCAGCTTTTTTGCAAATGACACGAATAATGATGAAGTGAGTGCTTTTAAAACGACATCCATCACACTAATGGTCGCTTGTATACACCTGCATTCGTCTTGTTATCTGCCCGAATGCAACAACCTCTGCTATGACACAGGGTCAGGTTTCATCAATAAAAGCATGCTCTATAGCACAGATGCCCAAAATGGGGCCCACGGGACAAATTTGGCCTGTCGTGTCATTTTGTTTGGACAGGCTAGCAAATAGAACACATATTTATACTGACCTCTTTCCAGCTGCATGATCATTGATGGCATGTCCGCAAGGCCAAAAAACATATGTTGATTTTGCTGTCAAAACCTGGCAGCTCAATTTCTAGAAATTTACTGTAAAACCACCAGTGGTACTATTTTTCCATTTACAGCAATTGGTGTAAAAAAAAAAACAACATTGTAAACTTTAAGGTAAAATTCTGGTAACTGAGCTGACACTCTAATATACCGTGAGAAAAAAATAAATAAATAAATAAAATTTAAAAAAAAAAAAAAAAAAAAAAAAAAATATATATATATATATATATATATATATATATATATATATATATATATATATATATATATATATATATATATATATATAGTAGGGTTGTCCCGATACAAATATTTTGGTATTGGGACAACATACAATATATTATTTGTATTTCCATACTTTTTGATAGTTTCCGATACTTTTCTAAATAAAGGGGACAACAAAAAATTGCATTATTGACTTTATTTTAACCAAAAATCTTAGGGTACATTAAAGATATGATTCTTATTGCCATTTTTTCCTTAAATAAAATAATGAACATACTAGACAACTTGTCTTTTAGTAGTAAGTAAGCAAACAGAGGCTCCTAATTTAGTCTGCTGACATATGCAGTAATATATCGTGTCATTTTCCATTCTATTGTTTTTTTTTAATTATGAAGGACAAGTGGTAGAAAATTAATTATTAATCCACTTGTTATCTGCTTACTTTCTCTTTTAACATTTTCTATCTACACTTCTGTTAAAATGTAATAATCACTTATTCTTCTGTTGTTTGGATGCTTTATATTAGTTTTGGATGAGACCACAAATGTAGGTATCGATCCGATACCAAGTAGTTACAGGATCATACATTGGTCATAATCAAAGTCCTCATGTGTCCAGGGACGTATTTCTTGAGTTTATAAAAATAATGTAAATTTTTTTTAAAGATTTTGTGATGCTAGAAAAATATCGATGTAATCAATGTAGTATTGACTGGATACGCGCCTGTACTTGGTATCATTACAGTGGATGTTAGGTGTAGATCCACCCATGGCATTTGTTTACATTGTGACGCCGGTGAGCTATTGTATCCTCCTACGGTGTGTAGTGAAACATGTTTAGCTATTCCTTGTCCTGCAGGGATGATACTTGTAAGAAACGTACTTTATTTGTCACCATGGAGGC
Source organism: Nerophis lumbriciformis (assembly GCF_033978685.3). Classification (NCBI taxonomy): domain Eukaryota; kingdom Metazoa; phylum Chordata; class Actinopteri; order Syngnathiformes; family Syngnathidae; genus Nerophis; species Nerophis lumbriciformis. The sequence continues at coordinate 19,639,676 of NC_084585.2, forward strand.
GAGGATTAGTGATTTAGAAGTAGCTAAAACACTGCCGACTGCGGCTGGACGTTAGACGCTAGTTAGCTAGCCATGTCTTAAGGGGGAACATTATCACCAGACCTATGTAAGCGTCAATATATACCTTGATGTTGCAGAAAAAAGACTGTATATATTTTTAACCGATTTCCGAACTCTAAATGGGTGAATTTTGGCGAATTAAACACCTTTCTATTATTCGCTCTCGGAGCGATGACGTCACAACGTGACGTCACATCGGGAAGCAATCCGCCATTTTCTCAAACACATTACAAACACCTAGTCAAATCAGCTCTGTTATTTTCCGTTTGTTCGACTGTTTTCCGTACCTTGGAGACATCATGCCTCGTCGGTGTGTTGTCGGAGGGTGTAACAACACGAACAGGGACGGATTCAAGTTGCACCAGTGGCCCAAAGATGCCAAAGTGGCAAGAAATTGGACGTTTGTTCCGCACACTTTACCAACGAAAGCTATGCTACAACAGAGATGGCAAGAAAGTGTGGATATCCTGCGACACTCAAAGCAGATGCATTTCCAACGATAAAGTCAAAGAAATCTGCCGCCAGACCCTCATTGAATCTGCCGGAGTGTGTGAGCAATTCAGGGACAAAGGACCTCGGTAGCACGGCAAGCAATGGCGGCAGTTTGTTCCCGCAGACAAGCGAGCTAAACCCCCTGGATGTCTTGGCTCACACCGTCCCTTATGCCACCGAAGATGATCAAGAGAAGAATATCGACCCTAGCTTCCCTGGCCTGCAGACATGAGGGTATGTCTACAGAATATATTAATTGATGAAAATTGGGCTGTCTGCACTCTCAAAGTGCATGTTGTTGCCAAATGTATTTCATATGCTGTAAACCTAGTTCATAGTTGTTAGTTTCCTTTAATGCCAAACAAACATACCAATCGTTGATTAGAAGGCGATCGCCGAATTCGTCCTCGCTTTCTCCCGTGTTGCTGGCTGTCGTGTCGTTTTCGTCGGTTTTGCTTGCATACGGTTCAAACCGATATGGCTCAATAGCTTCAGTTTCTTCTTCAATTTCGTTTTCGCTACCTGCCTCCACACTACAACCATCCGTTTCAATACATGCGTAATCTGTTGAATCGCTTAAGCCGCTGAAATCTGAGTCTGAATCCGAGCTAATGTCGCTATAGCTTGCTGTTCTATGCGCCATGTTTGTTTGTGTTGGCATCACTATGTGACGTCACAGGAAAATGGACGGGTGTATATAACGATGGTTAAAATCAGGCACTTTGAAGCTTTTTTAGGGATATTGTGTGATGGGTAAAATTTTGAAAAAAACCTCGAAAAATAAAATAAGCCACTGGGAACTGATTTTTAATGGTTTTAACCCTTCTGAAATTGTGATAATGTTCCCCTTTAAAGCACCTCTTCCTGAGAGCGTTTCAGTATTACAACTTCACCTTTATTGTTAGTTTTCAAGCCAAAATGCGTCCATTCTCCCTTTTATGTCTACACACCTTGTCTGTTTGTGAGTACTTTGTGATTGTGTGCCGCCGAACATGCTCCTCTGCTCGGTAAACCAGCAATGTCACAACGTGACGACGGGCTGTCATGCCAGTTAAAAAAAGGGGGCCAGGGTATAGTACCGAATATGATTCATTAGTATCGCAGTACTTGTATTGGTATACCGTAAAACCCTAATATATATATATATATATATATATATATATATATATATATATATATATATATATATATATATATATATATATATAAATACACATTTACAGGCTAACTAGTTGCGTACTGTAAAATTGTGACTTTTGACATGCTATGAAGAAGGATAATCTTGATTGCCAGGCTTCACTCACATCTGATTATGAAAACCAAAACGCTTAGTTAGATATTTAACATCCTCCATATGTTTAACGTGTCTGGGTAAAATATGAAAGCGATCAAATGAAATATCTAGGAGGAGGTGGTTACAGAAAAACACCTGGAAATGGCAAACATCTGCAGAAAATGACCACTGGCACATTTTCACTTTTGTTCCTGGAGTCAAAACCTTTGAGCGCTCGTGCTCTTTAGTATCAGAAGGGGCGGTACAGTGCATCCGAAAAGTATTCACTTCCCTTTTTCCACATGTTGTTTTATTACAGCCTTATTCCAAAATGGAATATGTTCATTTATGTTCTCAAAATTTTACAAACAATACCGATAATGAAAAAGTGAAACGTGTTTTTTTAATTTAGCAAATTTAATAAAACAAAAGGGGGCTTTTAATGTGAAGTCATTTTGCCCTGGTGTGTGAATGTTTTCTGTATATCTGTGTTGGCCCTGCGATGAGGTGGCTACTTGTCCAGGGTTTCCCCCGCCTTTCGCCCGTTTCAGCTGGGATAGGCTGCAGCCACCCCTCGACCTCGAAAGGGACAAGCAGTAGAAAATGTAAAAAAAAAAATAATAATAATAATAATAATGGAAAAAAAAAATCACATTTACATAGATATTCACAATCTTTGCGCAATATTTTGTTGATGTACCTTTGGCAGAAATTACAGCCTCAAGTCTTTTTGAATATGATGACACAAGCTTGGCACACCTATCTTTGGGCAGTTTACCCCATTCCTTTATGCAGCACCTCTCAAGCTACATCAGGTTGGATGGGAAGCGTAAGTTTTCATCCAGGATGTCTCTCTACATTGCTGCATTCATCTTAGTCTAGTCAGGGAGGTGACCAAGAAGCCAATGATCACTTTGTCACAGCTACAGCATTCCTCAGTGGAGAGAGGCGAACCTTCCAGAAGGACAGCCATCTCTGCATCAATCTACCAATTAGGCCTGTATGGTAGATTGGCCAAAAGGAAGCTAGTTCTTAGTAAAAATGTTTGCCAAAAATGCACCTTAAAGACTCTCAGACCATGAGAAATAAAATGATCTGGTCTGATGAGACAAAGCTTAAACTCTTTGGCCTGAATGCCAGACATCATGTTTGGAGGAAAGCAGGCACCGCTCATAACCAGGGCGATACCATCACTACAGTGAAGCATGGTGGTGGCAGCCAAACTGCCCAAAGATATATGTGCCAAGCTTGTGGCATCATATTAAAAAAATGCTAACAAAGGTGTATCAACACATTACTGAGCAAAGGTTGTGAATACTTATGTTCAAGTGATTTTAATTTTGTTTTCTTTTGTTTAATACATTTGTAAAATTATTTTAAAAAAACACCGTCAATATAAGGGTAGTCTGTAGAATTTTGAGGACAAAAATAAATGCATTCCATTGTAAATACGGCTGTAAGATGACCAAATGTGGAAAAAGTGAAGCGCTGTGAATACTTTCCACACACACACACACACACACACACACACACACACAGACACACACACACACACACACACACAGACACACACACACACACACACACACACACACACACACACACACACACACACACACACACACACACACACACACACACACACACACACACACACACACACACACACCACAGGGCATTGATGTAGTAACAATAACATGTGACATGTGAGACAGTGTCTGGCTATGGCAAAGATCTGTTGTGTGAACTGTGAGATAAGAAGAAGGTGATTGATTTGTTTTGCAGCACAAATGGATTAGAAGAAAATGCTACGGGAAGAGAGCTGATAAGAGACGGAAGGGAAGGAGGACGGGAAAAAAACGATTGATAAGGACTGATTGATAAAGAATGGTTCATGTAATCAGGCAGCATGTTGTGTCTCCTGGTTTATGCCAGTTCTTCTCAAAAAGTGAAGCGGGGCCCCCTGGGAGAGTGAAATGGGACCCCGGGAAACATGCTTTATCAGTATCATGCAGTATAATTTTTCAAACCCCGCTTTGACAAGACATGCTTTTTGTAGCCATTAATCCTCACGTCCTCATTTTGATTTAAAAAAAATAAAATAAATCAGCACAACTTGTTTTATTCATTCTGTTCTGTAGGTTCAAATGTTCTATATATGAGTTATTGTTGCTGATCAATTTTAATGTATCATTATTTATTGAGTTTAATTTAGTTTTCAGTATTAAATGTTTCTAGTCGGTTAAAACATATTTGTAGTTTAAATAAGGTTGAACATTTGTTTCTAATTTGAGGCAAATTGATGTTACAGACTAAAAAACAACATTAATAAAGTTATTATTTGTTGTAGGTTGATGTGTATTACTTATTTTTTGTTTTCTTTAATGTTAATAAGAATGCAATTGTATGCAGAGGTGTACTAATAACAATTTTAGAAACAAATGTTATTTTTTATAGAGAGTATGGGCGGGGGGATGGTTGAGAAATGTCTTCTTTTTCCTAGGGACGGCGTAACAGAAAATATCAATCAATCAATCAATCTTTATTTATATAGCCCTAAATCACAAGTGTCTCAAAGGGCTGCACAAGCCACAACGACATCCTCGGTACAAAGCCCACATACGGGCAAGGAAAAACTCACCCCAGTGGGACGTCGATGTGAATGACTATGAGAAACCTTGGAGAGGACCGCATATGTGGGTAACCCCCCCCCTCTAGGGGAGACCGAAAGCAATGGATATCGAGTGGGTCTGACATAATATTGTGAGAGTCCAGTCCATAGTGGATCCAACATAATAGTAAGAGTCCAGTCCATAGTGGGGCCAGCAGGACACCATCCCGAGCGGAGACGGGTCAGCAGCGCAGAGATGTTCCCAGCCGATGCACAGGCGAGCGGTCCACCCCGGGTCACGACTCTGGACAGCCAGCACTTCATCCATGGCCACCGGACCTGTGCCCCCCCCCCCCCCCCCCCCCCCTCAAGGAAAAGGGGAGCAGAGGAGAAAAGAAAAGAAACGGCAGATCAACTGGTCTAACAGGGGGGCTATTAAAAGGCTAGAGTATACAAATGAGTTTTAAGATGGGACTTAAATGCTTCTACTGAGGTAGCATCTCTAATTGTTACCGGGAGGGCATTCCATAGTACTGGAGCCCGAATAGAAAACGCTCTATAGCCCGCAGACTTTTTTTGGGCTCTGGGAATCACTAATAAGCCAGAGTTCATTGAACGCAGATTTCTTGCCGGGACATATGGTACAATGCAATCGACAAGATAGAACGGAGCTAGACCGTGTAGTATTTTATACGTAAGTAGTAAAACCTTAAAGTCACATCTTAAGTGCACAGGAAGCCAGTGCAGGTGAGCCAGTATAGGCGTAATATGATCAAACTTTCTTGTTCTTGTCAAAAGTCTAGCAGCCGCATTTTGTACCAACTGTAATCTTTTAATGCTAGACATAGGGAGACCCGAAAATAATACGTTACAGTAGTCGAGACGAGACGTAACGAACGCATGAATAATGATCTCAGCGTCGCTAGTGGATAAAATAGAACGGATTTTAGCGATATTACAGAGATGAAAGAAGGCCGTTTTAGTAACACTCTTAATGTGTGATTCAAACGAGAGAGTTGGGTCGAAGATAATACCCAGATTCTTTACTGATTCGCCTTGTGTAATTGTTTGGTTGTCAAATGTTAAGGTGGTATTATTAAATAAATGTCGGTGTTTAGCAGGACCGATAATCAGCATTTCCGTTTTCTTGGCGTTGAGTTGCAAGAAGTTAGCGGACCTCCATTGTTTAATTTCATTAAGACACGCCTCCAGCTGACTACAATCCGGCGTGTTGGTCAGCTTTAGGGGCATGTAGAGTTGGGTGTCATCAGCATAACAATGAAAGCTAACACCGTATTTGCGTATGATGTCGCCTAGCGGCAGCATGTAATTACCAAAGAGTGCAGGGCCAAGAACCAGAAAATACTTAAGAAGCACTGCTTTACGCAAACATCTTATTGGTAAAGTTGATCAATATAATTGCTTATTGCACTGATGTTGCTCTGAACATGTTGCAGTTCTGTGGTTGTCATCACACTCTTCCCTTTTTGCATAATTTTATTTTAAAATATATTATTTGTTTTCTTATTTATGTGAAACTATTTTGATACTTTTTTTAAATTGTAATATGAATTTTATTTTATTTTTTTTAATTTTATTTTATTATTTTATTAATATTATTTTTTAATTTTCCCCTCCCTCAGGGGGGGGGCTCGGCGGGGCGGTTGCTGGTTGTTCCATCTCCATCGTTGGGGTCCCTGCGGGTGGGGTGGGTGGTTCCCGTGGCCCTGTGCCTGGGTGGTCCTGCGGCGGCCGGTTTGGGTGGGGTGGCCGGGGGCTGGCCTCGCCGCGCTCTCCGGGGGTGGGGGGTGGGCTCGTGGGGGCCCGGTTGCCGGTGGGGCGGGGGCGGTCTTCCCGTCCGGTTGCGGGGAGTCTCTGGGTCCCTCGGGCGGGGCGTCTCGCCTTTCTGCCCGTGTGGGGTGTGGTCTCTCGCTGGCTTGGGGTCTGGCTGTCCCCTGCTTTTCTCGTGCCCTGTCCTCTGCCGGGTGCGTCTGTCTGCGGCCTGCTGCTGGCGCTTGTGGGCGGTACGGTGGGTCGGGCTCTGGGTTTCCTGTCGCTGGCCGGCTTGGCTGCGTGGGGGCGGTGGTCCCTGGTTCCCTGGGCACCACGCCTCCTGTTTGTGGGTTGGGCTCTCGGGGGTGATGGGGCCGTGCTCTGGCTCCCACGCACTCTGGGAGTCGAATGTATTGTACATGCAAATTCACGTATGCTCACATACGTACATAGGTACCTACGCTCCCACATACATACACAAATACAGTACATATTTACCTACCTAATGTTCGTACATCCACACGCACATTCAATATACAAACATACACATACACATACTGTACATATACATTCACTGTACAAACACATATACACATTCTGTACATATACATTCATTGTACAAACACATATACACATTCTGTACATATACAAGTACATATGCATACTTACACTCATGCACATAATCACGTTTCATCAAACATATATTAACGTTGTTGCCCTAGGGTAAACTGGGTGTAACACATGGCACACTGACAAAGCTTAACCTATTGTGACTATAACAATCTACAAGGTTAATGTAGGTTGCTTCTCTTTCTCCCCCTCCATTTTTCTGCATTCTTTCGTATCTCAAGTTATCATTACGTATATGTATTGTTGCATTTAAACAACTGTATTGTTGATAATAAAGGTAAATTATTGGTATTGTTCATTATCAATAGCGCTATTTCTATTGGTATTTGTATTGATCCATTTGTAGTGTAATAATGCTCATTGTTATTTCTGTATTATTTTTTATTTTTCGCTAACTGCTTATTTGCTATTACTTTTACCATCATATTTGTACATGTCATATTTGCTGATGTTGCTCTATTGTTGTTGTTGTTGTTGTTTGCTGTTGTTGTTTTTGTCTCTCTGTCTAATCCCCCTCTTGTCCCCACAATTTCCCCCTCTGTCTTCTTTTTTTTTTCTCTTTCTATCCCCTCCTGCTCCGGCCCGGCTGCACTAAATGATAATATAAATACATTTAATAAAGTCAAATACAAATAAGGCAACAAGAGAAGTATCCTACACTTCTCTTTTGTAAAGTAAATCTGAACAGCCGACATGGGCATCTACATCAACTATATGATTTGCCTGAGAAGCTGGACAGGACATAAAAAAATAAAAAAAAAAAATAAATAAATAAATAAATAAAAAAAATAAAAAAAATTGTAATATGAATTGATGCATGTTAGTACTAAAACGAATTGTTAAAAAAAAAAAAAAAAAATCAATTTGGGGCGGTGTAGCTCGGTTGGTAGAGCAGCCGTGCCAGCAACTTCAGGATTGCAGGTTCGATCCCTGCTTCCGCCATCCTAGTCACTGCCGTTGTGTCCTTGGGCAAGACACTTTACCCATCTGCTCCCAGTGCCACCCACACTGGTTTAAAAATGTAACTTAGATATTGGGTTTCACAGTGTATAGCGCTTTGAGTCACTTGAGAAAAGCGATATATAACTATAATTCACTTCACTTCACTTCACAATGCAAAATAAATGTAACACCACAAAAACATAAATTTGCATAGCTTCCTGACACAGAACAATTATTTATCAGGCAAGTAGTAACATAGCGTGTCAAAAAGGGGAAGTGTGATTTTATTTTCTTATCAGTGACAGAACAGGAAGGGGCTAGGAATATATTTATTTACGGCAAAATGCCATTCATTATTTAACATTTTACATGAGCTTATTTATGCAATACGGGGCCCCCCACGAAGGGGCTGCGTCAGCAAATGTAATTTCCTATTAGCATCTTCTTCCAATGTCCACATGTCATTGCATCGCTTTGTAAGTACCGGTACAGGGAAAGTTGTGCATATTATTTCATAACTGCAAAGAATTCATACGTTCATGTAATGAACTGCTTTCTTTGGACATGGAGCAACTTCATGAATAATAATAGAAAACAATCTGATTCTAACACTACATAGTATAATATTACTAACATTAATAGTGATTAAAATAACATAAACTTATTTTAAATAAAAATTAATAATAATAAGCTTAAATTATTAACTTAACTAACATTCAAATGAAGAGTGCTGATCCACCATTATTAGTAAATAAATCAAAACAAAACAAAATATTAAATAATGACTAAAATAATAATTGAATTAGCATATTAATAGCTAAAAATATTCATAGTCCATAGATACCATATTATGACAGTTAATTAATTAATATTTGAGTGTGGGGGTGTCCCGATCCAATATTGATATCGGATATCGGACCAATATCAGCAAAAAACTAGTAAAATCTCAGATATCAGCACTCAGATACGAGCAGTCCTGCAGCGTGTTTACTTGTGCAAAGCCAGACAGACAGTTAACATCTAAATGTCCTCCAATCAGCACACAAGGTTGTTGTTTTCTTCTATTTAAGTCAAGTCAGTGACAAAAGGTAAACATGGTAGGCTATAGGCTATTAGGAGCTAGCTGTTACGCTGTCCTCGCATTTTACGGCGCGGATCATTCTCCCAAGATGCAGCAGGAACTCCGGAGGCAATGTGCAGGTAAGGAAATTATTTATTCCTCATAAATCATTAAAATACAAAAAGACAGAAAAGCGTGCGGATAGCGTGAGACTTTGCTCAATGTAACGTGTTGCATAGACAAACAAGAAAGCCAGACAGTGTGTGGCAAAAAACAGGTGGGGTAGCTCTCTGATTAGTGCCCAGGAGCAGGTGAGCGCCACAAACACTAATCAGAGGCAGGTGAAACTAATCAGCACCCATGGTAACCAAAACACAAACCCAGGGGTGCTGAAAACAGAACTGAGGTAGTCAAACTAACAGTACAAAACAGGATCCGGTGCATCGGCTCATAAAACTAGCAGCTACACAACAGTTAAGCACATAATAGCACACAAGCTATACATACATAATACGTGTCCTTAAGTGAACAATATTGCAGTCCAAAGCAGCACATGTGTCAATATATTTATATTATTTATATATTATATATTATATACATATTATATGTATTATATATTATTTATAATTATTATTGTCTATTGTGAGCGAACTGTGGTACTGAATTTCCCCCAGGGATCAATAAAGTACTTTCTATTCTATTCTAATATAAAGAAGTACCAAATAATTATAGTTGCATATTACTTACACATACAAAGTCTTCAAGGCAGAAGCGTAATAGAAAGTGTAATTATTGTGACCACTGGTGTCACAAAAAAATAAAAATACCACTCCATTTCAACTTAGGGACAGCATAAATATATTCCAGATGTATAATAATAAATAGGTTAGTGTTTTTCATACCTATCATTATTCTCTATTTGACTAATTTCACTTGATCAAACCTTTTCTAACATTCCACCCTACAAGATAATAAAAGTATGTATGATTCCGTCTGATATTGTATTGGATCAATGTCAGTATCGTATCAGAAGTGAAAATGTTGTATCGGGGCACCTCCAGGATATATTAATACTGTTAAGCAATATATTATTCATCAATAAATCATTATTCATGGGATTGACATGGCTCGTTGTCCATAGTAGTAACTGGTTAATTAACTCGGGATCTTTCTGTGTGGAGTTTGCATGTTCTCCCCGTGACTGCGTGGGTTCCCTCCGGGTATTCCGGCTTCCTCCCACCTCCAAAGACATGCACTGGGGATAGGTTGATTGGCAACACTAAATTGGCCCTAGTGTGTGAATGTGAGTGTGAATGTTGTCTGCCTATCTGTGTTGGCCCTGCGATGAGGTGGCGACTTGTCCAGGGTGTACCTCGCCTTCTGCCCGATTGTAGCTGAGATAGGCTCCAGCGCCCCCCGCGACTCCAAAAAGGGAATAAGCGGTAGAAAATGGATGGATGGATGGCATGAATGATCTGCAGTTAAAAATCAAATACATGAATATTGCTGTTTGTATTAATCAGGCCTGTCAATTGATCAATTGTTTTAATCAAATTCATCACATTTTGGAATTTTGATTAATCATGATTGATTGGTGATGATGACTTGCTTGCATCGTTAAAACTTTCTTAAGAAAATACCCCAATATTTGTACACAAATGCAATTGTATTGTCAGAATGTCATCCAGGAATGTTTTTAAACTTTTAACTGGAATGCATGTTATTTATTTGCACAAAAATTGGTGACATTTTTATCTGAAGTCCTTTCAGGCTGCAGTTTGGAGTGACATTTGCCAGCGAGCACACTAGTACTATATTTGTACGGAAATATGCTTTCATCTAAACACTGACCGAATAGCGGTTAAAACAAGGGTGTCAAAGTCAAGGCCCGCGGGCCAAATCCGGCCCGCCAATGAATTATCTATGGCCTATTTGATTAGTATTATAACTGCTGCTGTTTTGCACGCACCAATACTCCATCAGTGTTGACGCTAAGAATTTTCAAAATGGGAGCCCGTCAAGTCATAAAAATGGGGTCCCACAGTAAATTTTTGGGGTCCCACGTTTTTGTAGCCGTTTTAAAAGCAAATGATAAATGTATGCATTATCCTGCTATATCTCACATTCTATATTGTGTTTTGGAAAAAGGTTGTCATAAACGTTACTTAATTTTAAAAAAAATAGTACAAATGTGCATAAGTAAATGTAATCAGTTATAAACATTCATTCACTTTCTTCGTTCCGTCATGGATCTAAACTTTACCGCTGCCGGTATTTTTTTCTATATTTTTATTGTAATATTTTCAGGACTTCTTTGTTCTATTTTTGGCCAAACTAAGACAAAGAAAACAATCTGAAGTTGTTTTCATTTTTTAGTTTTAATGCCATGACTTTAATAGTCCTGCCCACATGTGCACAGATTTTCCACCATGCGGCCCCTGAGCTAAAATGAATTTAACACCCCTGGGTTAAGGTTGAACATCATGTACGGTAAAAAAAAATTAATTACATGATTAATCTAAGTGTGTACATGATTAATTTGATCATTATTTTGTGATTAATCATGAGTTAACTATTACATTTTGACAGCTTTAGAATTAATATACTATTTACACAGTACATCTGCAGCCTTTGCCCATTGTGTTTGTGCCAGCCGCAATTGCAGTGTTTGGCGTCCTCTAAAGGAGGTTGTAAGCATGACATGTTAAATTGTTCATTTTTCTCTGTAACTATGGGCAACAGATATATAATTGAATTATTATCTATAAACTTAAATATGCAGTTTTGGCTATCAGGCTGTGGGGTCCAATAAAAACCGACTTGGCTCAAGTAGAGTTACCAGAACAAGATAATTTATTGCAGATCAAAATAAGTTGATGTTGTGAATAGATACACATGCAAACAAGCAGAGAGCATTGCATTTATAGGCTGGTGTGTTTACAGGAATATCAACAATGACGTTTTATTGAATGAAAAGACTTTGCAAATGCACAAGTGAAACCATATGGTCACAGCATAACCACACACGTAAAAAAGGAGAAAATCTTCTTTTAGTGGGAGAGGGGGGGTCAAAGGTCAAACCTACCCTCCGTCTGATGTGTGTGGAAGTGGGTGGTGATGGTGTGTGTGACTGTGCGTGGAGTGGCTATCTGGGCTGGGGGGAGGCGGGCGGGACTGAGCCTCCATGAGGGTGTCGGGTAAAGATGGCGTCTCCAGGCTGTTGTCTGCATACAACTGCATGGTCGCGCCATCCTGGACACTTTCCTTACTGCACGACTGGCAGCTGCAGTGGAAGATCCGCTCTACCAGCTTGTCCACGCGGGGAGTCTCGTTGTTACCTGGGCAGTCCAGAGTCACCTGTGTGAACACACACACACACACACACACACACACACGCACACGCACGCACACACACACATACAGGCACGCACTGAATGTACATTTAAACTCGTACACTATTAAAACACACCCATGTCAACACAAACTTTATTTATGAAATGAATACATTTATGGCAGAGTGTTGATACAACTTTTTCACTGCCAATGCGATACCTATATTGCAGCCTTGTACCGATATCAGCACTAATAATACATACTTTGGACTTATTTTGTGGTGTGCAATGTTGGACAAGTTTTGATGAAGTGATCTGTTGTTGTACTGACGTGGGCTCTGCATGCTGGATAGAAAATAAGTTATTTTTTCGCTGTCATATCTTGTTTTCTCACACTTGTGAGTCTCATTGGCAAGCATATGCATTCTTTTTATTCCATTTCCGATGTGTGTTGCTGTAGTCAGGAAGTAGTCTTTGGCATTCAGTTGAATGTGCAAGTCTTTTTTTTTTGTCTGTGCTTATGTTTTAAGTATTGTTCTAATTACACACCAGCTGATTGGTTGTAAGGTGCATCTTAGGTATAGTTTTAATGACCAAATGTGGAGGTGTTGAAGAGCCCATGTAAAAGACTAATGCTAATTTGTAGCCCGTAAATTGGCAATATTTGTTTTCATGTGTTTATTTTATGATGGTATGTGGCAGAGAAGTTACTGTAATTTAAAAGAAATATATAATTTAATTTCTATTATAACGAAACATAAATGTAATTGTCTTTATTTAGTTGGGTATTTCTTTTCAAACCTAATTAAATTAATATATGTTTTAGAATTTTTTTCCAACATAACTTTGTATCCTAATTTAAAAGTATATTTTTAAACTAAAAATATTTTATATTTATATTTTGGAATATAGCATATATAACAAATGTTTAAAAAATGTTCATACAACATTTTAAAAAAGCTTCTTCCCTTATTTTTTGCACTAAATTGCATATCCAACCTAAATTAGCATTGAGCTAGGGCATTTGTTTTAAAGCATTTCTTTGATTGTTGTAAGTTATTCTATTTTTTAAACTAAATACAATACAACTTAATAAAACATAATAATTTAATATTTATAGTAATGAAACAAATGCAATATCCTTATTCGTAATTTTTGTTCACCTAATTTAATTAATCTATGTTGTAGATTTTTTATGACATAACTTTTGATCCTAATTCAAAAATATACAAACGTGTATTATTTTTAACTAAAATATATTTTATATTTTTAAATGCATCATACTCATAACATATATATATATATATATTATATGTATATATATATATGTGTATATATATATATATATATATATATATATATATATGTATATATATATATATTCATAATATAAATATTTACTATATGCGTGTCTGTGTGTGTGTGTGTGTGTGTGTGTGTGTGTGTGTGTGTGTGTGTGTGTGTGTGTGTGTGTTCTAACATAGCTTCTTTCCTTAATGTAATTATATATATATATTATATATATACATATATATATATATATATATATTATATGTATATATATATGTATATATATATATATATATATATATATATATATATATATATGTATATATATATATTCATAATATAAATATTTACTATATGCGTGTCTGTGTGTGTGTGTGTGTGTGTGTGTGTGTGTGTGTGTGTGTGTGTGTGTGTGTGTGTGTGTGTGTGTGTGTGTGTGTGTGTGTGTTCTAACATAGCTTCTTTCCTTAATGTTGACTCTGTACAGTGAAATTGTATTGCATAACCAAAAAGAAAATTAGCTTCAAGCTCAAATTTTTTAAAAGCATTTATTTTATGTTGAAATGTCACAGAGAAGTTATTTTGTTTTGAAAACATTCAATAGTTTAATTTCTACAGAAATGAAACAAATGCAATGTTTTTCTTTTTCTTTTTTTCTTTTTTAACCTAATTAAAAAAAAATTTTTTTTAAATTAACACAACTTTTTATCTTAATTTAAAAATATCTTTATTTAAAAATATTTAATATTTATTATTTTAAATCACAGTACGAAGGTCCTGAGTACCGGTAGTCCTGAGTTCAATCCCGGGCTCGGGATCTTTCTGTGTGGAGTTTGCATGTGACTGCGTGGGTTCCCTCCGAATACTCCGGCTTCCTCCCACCTCCAAAAACATGCACCTGGGGATAGGTTGATTGGCAACACTAAATTGGCCCTAGTGTGTGAATGTGAGTGGGAATGTTGTCTGTCTATCTGTGTTGGCCCTGTGATGAGGTGGCGACTTGTCCAGGGTGTAGCCCATCTTCCGCCCGAACGCAGCTGAGATAAGCTCCAGCACCCCCCGCGACCACGAACGGGACAAGCGGTAGAAAATGGATGAATGGAATACAATATTGTCAGGCTTGTCCCTGACAGTTTGGTTATGTTTTAGTTTTTCCTCTGTTTGTCTTTATTTCCTTCTTGTCTCCCTGAGCACTGTTAACCCCTCAGCTGCGGCTGATTGGCACCTGGCCACACCTGGTGTCAATCAGCCAGCTACTATTTAAACCTGCCTTGCCATCCAGTCTGTGCTGGAGTATTGTCGTTGTAACGGTAAGCTGTATTCTGTAGCTGTTTGCAGCTTTCTGTCTTTTTGTTCCTAGTTCCTGTTTGCTGGTTCCTGTTCCCTGTTTCCAGTTTGTCCGTTCCTGGTTCCTGGTTTGTGTTTTTTCTTAATTTTATGGACATTAAATCATGTTTTCCTGTACCAAGCCTGTCTTCTCTGCATCTTGGGGTTCGTCATCAACACATTGTGACAAATATATTTTTTTGTATTTTAAAACAATATTTTAAAGTAAAATTCTAACAGAGCTTTTTACCTTCGACCTTTAAAGCATTTCTTTTATGTTAGAAAGTCACATAAAAGTTATCTAATGTCATATAAGTTACATTGACATATGTCATGTGTGTTCAGTTTTAAAGTGTTTTGAAAGTCAGTACTCTTAAAAGGCTTTCAATTGGAGACAACCTGTATGAACAGACATCTTATACTTGTAATAAGTAAAGTACTACAGTAAGCTATTTTTCAATTATCTGAAATAACAATAATAATAATAAGGTCCCACAATAATGTATTGGAAATGCTGCATTTTAAGATGTGTAGTGAAGCCTGCTTTACTTGACATCGTGTGAGAACTTTTTGCTGCGAGGGTCACATACCAAAAAATGGAAGGACGAGGGCCATTTAGATAAAAAAAAAAAACATCCACATCTCAGCCATATGTGACAGAGAAGATGGTATCTGACAATACATCATAAACAATGAATTCATCTTTTTATTAGGCCAAAAAAAGAAAGCGGCCTGCGGGGACACACTTTGAACGCCCTTTCTTTAGACTTTTTCCCCCAGAATATTTGGTGTGGAGCCATTCCTCGGTATAAATTCCTATCAAGTGGGAGATGTTGCACAAGCTAAGCGGGAGCTCCAGACCTCACACAACGTTGCCTTCGCTGTTTGCATTGAAAGCGATCATTCAGCACTTTCATCGGGATCGAGCTGCTTCCAGTCGTATCCTCTTTCATGAGAACTGACTTTGTTATTTCCAGCCACAGTTAAAGTCATGCAACAATAATCATAACCACCAACATAAACATCCATTTGAGGCTAATTAAAAGTGAGTTGGGCTTGGATTCTCTGTCACACGCGCGCACACACACACATTCTTGTATTTGTTACCTTCTTGAGACCTCCGAAAAATGCCTACCTCCTTAGGACCACCCTTTCTAGATATATAAATATTTGTATTTACAACATTAATAATATATGCATACTATGGAAATGTTGTGAAAAATTAGTTGGAATTTCACAAGAAAAAGTTCACAATTTCACAAGAAAAAAGTAGAATTTTGGGAGTATTATAATAAAGTCATAATTTTAGTCAACGCAAGTCAAAATGTTACAAGAAAAACTGAATATTTGTGCAATATCATGATAAAAGTTGGAATTTTACTCTATAACAGTCGCAATTTTACAAAAAAAAACCTAAAATGTTGGCAATTTTATGAAAACAGTCGTAATTTTACTCGACAAAAGTCACAATTTTAAAAGAAAACTTAAAAATGTTGGCAATATTATAATCATCGGAATTTTATCAGGCAAAATTATGACAAAAGTCAGAATTTTATATGACAAATGTCACCATTTTGCATTAAAAAGTAATAATTTTACATAAAAAAAGTAATAATTTTACATAAAAAGCAATCATTTTACATAAAAAGTAATCATTTTACGAGAAAATATTGCAATATTACAGAAACAGAAAGAATATGAGAAATTGTTCCCAATTTTATAAGAAAAAAGTCTACAAATGGTGAGAAAAAGACTGCTTTTAATGAATGTCTTTGTTTTTTGTTTTTTTATTTACTTCAAGTTATTACAGTATGTCTCTATATACATATTTATTAAATGTTTTTAATTAAGTTTGGCCAAAGGGGGCGCATTTCAATTTCTTACACACACTTGTTATTTCATATGTTGACCAGAGGAGGAGCACTTTTAAAATTGACACACAGTCAACGTGAAAAATCCCTCCTTTTTGGGACCACCCTCATTTTGATAGATTTCATTACCAGGGGTGCAAACAAAATCTCTATTTGTTGTTTTTTGTAATGTGCTTAAGGCCGATGACAAATGAGTCACAAAACACAGATGGCCCCTGTGCCGCACTTTGGGCAACCCAGCTGTAGAAGTTAACTGAAAACAACAGAATCGCTCTTGTGACATAAAGGATCTTTAACGAGCATTTTTGAAGTAGGTTCCTAAAAAGAGCAGAGCGCTCCTCTCATAATGATAGTCATATGGGACGCGGGTTGTCTTACGTCAGCACCGGAAGTCGTAAAATCAGCTGTTCACCTGGCGTTTTTTTTCAGGCATAAATAGGGAAGTCCTTCCTTAGCTGCCGTCTTGTTTTATCATATATTGCTGCATTTGAACCTGTCAATGTTTACTTTTGTATGCACATCAAATCAACAAAAAATCCTGACTTTGGAGCAATGTTCACAGACTCCAGTATTTGGTTCTCTATTAAATGCAATGGTTTTCCGTATTGGGACCATGACTTCGGTCCTAACTTGTTCACCGGTCCTCATATGGAAGGTACTTTTCCTTGTTGATGTCTCAAGAAGGGTAGAAATACAAGAACACACACACACACACACACACACACACACACACACACACACACACACACACACACACACACACACACACACACACACACAAGGAGCAAAGTGACTACTCAATCAGGTAACAGCTGCAATGTTTTCCACTGAGACACGACTACAGGTGACCAGTACATACAAACATGGCCGCCCTGCCCTCCTCCCCACAAGGCCAGGGAACACGAGGACGAGTTTAAAAGGTAACATTCCCAGCAGGAAGCAGAGGAACTGCAGGGCCCACCTATTAACGTCACAGCCGAGCATTTTGGTGTGCCAGCAGTAAAAAGCACGCTGGCTATGTGAGCTGACTTTGAACGTGCAATAACTCTTACCACTTCCCACTGAGTCTGGGCGGGCATGCAGGAGTCACAGTGCACCAGGGACTCCGTGGACTGGGGGAACGTGTTGGGGACGCTGTAGCTGAAACACTGGCCCAGACAGGCTCTGCAAGGAGACAGACCACGTTGTCATTTTCTTTATTTACATTTTCTCATTGTGTTTTATACATCGTAGATTATTTCATTTCTAGAAATAATGAAACATATATGTAATATACAGTATATTATTTATTTTTTAAACATAATTTAATGAGTTTGTTTTAGAAGTGTTTTCTTTCAATCTTATAAACGTATACATATAGATATATATTTTTTCAAATTAAAAAACTTTTATTTTTATATTTTTAGATATATGTATTATTTTGTCAATAAAAAGTTCTAACAGAGTCCTTACCTGCCTATTTAATTTAATTCCTTTATTAGGTTTTTTATTTAAAAGTAATCATTTTCTAACAGAGCGTTTTATCTTCATTTTTAAACTGTACAGTGAAATTGTCAATATAAGGCATTGTATCCTGTTTTTGAAATTAAAAACATAAATGTAATGTTTTTATTTAGTTAATAGTTTAACCTAATTTACTTACTTCATGTGTTATATTTTTTTCCAACATATTTTTTATCTTGATTTTGAAATGAAACCAAAATAATAATTGCCTAACAACCTTCTTGCATTAATGTTTTCACTGTGCAGTGAAACAACATAGACACTTATTTCTATTCTTGAAAATAACAACATTAATTTTACATCGTTTTAGTTAATACTATTTATTATATTTGTACATGAATTAATTAGGTTTATATTTTAATATGTTTTCTTTTTTCGTCATTATTATTAGTGCTACTAATTTTATTGTTGTATTATGGCTGTAAGAGTTGCTTACCTTATTTTGTTGCACTGTACAGTGACATTAATTGTCAATATAGGCAGTCAATTCTATTCTTGAAAATAAAAACACAAATTTTTATGGTTTTTTTTATCAATACTATTATAAGTCATATTTATATTTTTACATTACCGAATTAGGTTTATTTTAAATATTTGTAATTTCTTTATCATTATTATTATCATTTTTACTATTACTATTATTATCATTATTATTATTATTATTATTATATGGCTCTAAGAGTTGCTTACCTTATTTTGTTGCATTGTGCAGTTAAATTATTGCACTGTACACTGAAATCAATTATATTTTTGAAATTAAAATCATGAACTTTATTTTTTTTTTAATTGGATAATATTTTACATACATTTATTAGGTTTATTTTTATTTTATTTTTCATTTGTTATTATTCTCTGACTCTAAGAGTTGTTTCCCTCATTTTGTTACACTGTGCAAATAAATCTATTGTCAGTACATGCTATTCTAGTCCTGAAACTGAAAATAAACATTTTATTATTTCTTAAAGAAGTCATTGTTTTTAAATAATTTTAAAATTATTTCAGTATGTTTATTTTGTACATGTTTTTAATGTATTTTCTAACATAACTACTTGCCTCATTGTGTTGCACTGTGTGGTTAAAATGCTGTCAATACATTTCATTGTATTCCTGAAAACTAGAAACATACATTTTTATTTGTGTATTATGTTTAACTTTAATTTAACAAGTTTATTCTTTACTGTATATATTTTCTTTAACTATTATTTTATAAATCTAACAAAGTTGCTTACCTAATGTTATTGCATTCTTACAGTCATATTAATTGTGAAATATAGGCATTTCATTTTATTTGTACTGTATACTTAGACTTAGACTTAGACAAACTTTATTGATCCAGAAGGGAAAGTGTTCCACACAGTAGCTCAGTTTCAAAGGATGGAAAGGGTAGGGATGGAAAGCATAATGTAGGTATTATCCATCCATCCATTTTCTACCGATTGTCCCTTTTGGGGTCACGGGGGGTGCTGGAGCCTATCTCAGCTGCGTTCGGGCGGAAGACGGGCTACACCCTGGACAAGTCGCCACCTCATCACAGGGCCAACACAGATAGACAGACAACATTCCCAATCACATTCACACACTAGGGCCAATTTAGTGTTGCCAATCAACCTATCCCCAGGTATTATCCATCCATCCATTTTCTACCACTTGTCCCTTTTGGGGTCACGGGGGGTGCTGGAGCCTATCTCAGCTGCATTCGGGCAGAAGGTATAAAGTAGACTAAAAATGTA
The DNA here is from genome assembly GCF_033978685.3 of Nerophis lumbriciformis. Classification (NCBI taxonomy): domain Eukaryota; kingdom Metazoa; phylum Chordata; class Actinopteri; order Syngnathiformes; family Syngnathidae; genus Nerophis; species Nerophis lumbriciformis. Next base: position 19,659,569 of record NC_084585.2, read on the forward strand.
CCATAGTAGCAATGTAATATATAACATACATGTAATATTTACATATTATATATACAGTATGTAATATATACTGATATATTTTATTATTATATTATATTTGTATATAATATAAATAGTATATAACAAATCCCAATTACCATGTATATTATTACAGTATATGTAACAGCTGCAGCAAAAAAACAAAAACAAAACTCAAAATAATCCACTAATTAAAGGCAATGTGTTGCATAATTAAGACCACGATTAAAAATAACCGCCACCTTGAACATTGAACGCAAACACCAATTATCCAAAATAATCCAAGAAGTTGGAAAAAGTGCACTAATGCTTTGTTGTGTTGTGGAGTGATGGCACGAGTAACAATGCTGAATCATGGCTGCCTGCAAAGAGATCCGCTTTCATGGAGGACAAATAACCAACATAAACAACAACTGAGTGGGCGGGACTGGCATTTACTATTTGTTTTTTCATTGGCCGATGTCTCAGGTATGCTTGAGCCCTGTGAATTCTGCCTAGCAACAAGTGGCCAGTGAGGAGTCAAAAAACTATTCCATCCCACTTTTCTGCGTCAGCTCGAGCTGTGACTCCCAACCACTGTGTCGTGGCACATATGTGGACCTTTTTTGGTCAATGAAAATAACAGGAAATAACAATATAGCAATAAAAAGGACATTTGTTTAATGACTTTGCTTTATTAATCAACATTATCTTACAATAAAAACAATAACTCCTTGCTTGATTGTTTGCGAACTAGCTTCCAACTTTCTCCTCTGTGTCACCAGGTCTATGATGTGTATGTGTGGAAATGGTCAATAGAAAACTTGAACTTGCTTTAAGGAAGTGCTTTTATACTGTAGCCTCCTAGCAAACCTACACAGCAGAAAAGAGCACAGGGTCGTCAACTTAAACCACTGTCTCGCTCATATAGTGATCTACAGGAACCCAAGGCATGCTGGGAAGCCTGCACGCACACTTCCCCAACATGGGCTCAGTGCCCCATTGAAGCTCGAACCATCTGAAGTCCTTGCAATTAACACAAGAAAAAGGTCAGTACTGTATTGCGGTCGTCGTTTCTGGTTTAAGTGACTGATTTGGGAAGCTACATGCACTTTGTAAAAAAGTACAGTATTTTTGATTTTTCACAAATGTCAACATTTTGCCCCTGGCCATTATTCAGCCAATCATTGCACATAAACTTGTCTGTTTGCCTGCATATTGTTCCGTAGCACCGAGAGCCTAAAAAAAAAGTCCACGTGTTGGTGACTCAGTCTCTCTACTAAATAATTCACCATGGGGCCAAAGAAAGTTGCGAGTGCCAGCACTTCAATGCGGAAGGTGAGAAACACTACTCAATTCTAGAAAGAACTCCTCGCAAGGTACGAGGGTGGCGTCCGTGAGACTGGCACCTTCTCAATGCCAACAAAAGTCTTCAATTAAAGGTAACATTAGGGATGGGTGCCTTTTACATTTGAATCGATACGCTACCAATTTCCGGTAGCTGGAAATCGATGCCGGTTTTCAATTTTCAGGAGTCCATTTGATAAAAAAATTTAATTGTTTTTTACATCAAACAGAGATCCAATAATGATAACTGTGCTGTACAGTTGCTATATATTGTTTTCGTACCCTTTTGAGTCTCATTTGTAAGTTTTATAAAGTAGACTTTGCTTGTAGTTGCAATTCCAAGATGTTAGATGGCAGTAGTGTATAGGCTACGGAGTGTTGCCTAGCCAGAAAGTAGTCTTTGGCATTAAAGAGAATCACATTTTTTGTTGCACCCTACAGAGTGTTTATACTGTAGGTATCGTACTTATTACACACCAGCTATTTCATTGTAACATGCATTTTGGTTGTAGTTTTAATTACCAAATTTAGAGGTCGCCGTGTAAAATCACATATGCTAATCAGTAGCATGTATATGGCATATTAGCGTCAAACTAGTGCATTTTGGAAAATACATTTGCATGTTTTCTATCAAGCATACTTGCTTTGTTGGCAAGGAAAATTGCAACATTACCGAGAGGCAGTATGCCTGAGTCCGCTCTGAGTGCTTGTTTACCCGCCAGGCGTTGGAGGCATCTGCAACCGGACGTGACGTGATGTGATTTTATGTGAATCGATACCCGGCAGTACTTACAAAATTCTGTCGGCCCTATAAAAGTATGGAATTCAGTAGCCTTGGCATAAACACTCTATGCAGTTGTTTGGGGCCAGAACCACCAAAGGTGGGCCACATAATAATGGCCTGGGCTTTTGTAAAGATTTAAATATTGTTTTCTTTCATTTGAATCCTTTAGTTATGAAATATGTCATAAAAGTACAGATGTAATAAATGTTGCTGTCAATGTTCAATAATAAGGTTGTTTGAGTCATATTGAGTTTGAGTTTATTTTGAGTTTGAGTTTATTTTTACTTGGAACATGCAAGCATACAACATGATACATCACAATTTCCAGTTTCTCTTTTCAACATGTTCGAAAAGGAGTAGGAAGAAGCAGAGCTTATTTAATCCTACCCCTTTTCCTTTACATAAAAGTTGCGAAAACCTTTGTTCACTTCCTGTTCTCAATTTATTCACAATATACTCCATAAGTAATCACAATACAAATAAATAAATAATACTTGGTGAAGTAAGTTGTATTTCAAAAGGTGAGATGAGTAAGATTATTTAGAAAATGAATGGATGGATGAAATAAATTCAGAATGTTTATCATGGTTCTTCTTCTTTGTACTTTGTAAACACTTTAAGTTTGAAGAGTTTCTTGAAGTGGATCATATCAGTACATTGTTTGATTTCTTTGCTTAGTCCATTCCATAAATTAATTCCACATACTGATATACTGAAGGTCTTAAGTGTTGTACGTGCATACAAATGTTTTGAATTAAATTTTTCTCCTCTTTTTTTGAGAAGAAATGTTGTACATTCTTAGGTAGCAGGTTATAGTTTGCTTTGTGTATAATTTTAGCAGTTTGCAAATTCACTATGTCGTGGAATTTCAGTATCTTTGATTCAATAAAGGGTTTGTATGTTCTCTATTGTCAGGCTTGTCCATGACAGTTTGACTATGTTTTAGTTTTTTCTCTGTTTGTCTTAGTTTCCTGTCAGCGCTTTTATTTTTTCTTCATTTCCTGAGTGTCTCCCTGAGTGCTGCTTCCCCTCAGCTGTGGCTGATTGGCACCTGGCCACACCTGGTGTCAATCAGCCAGCTACTATTTAAACCTGCCTTCTCCTCCAGTCATTGCTGGATCATTGTCGTTACTACCTGTCGTGTCGTTGTTTGCTGTATGCTGTCGTTAAGCTATTCCCTGGATCCTGACTCCTGTTCCTGCTTCCTGTTTTCTGGTTCGTGTTCTCATTTTCTTATTTTTGAACATTAAAAATATGTTTTCTTGTACCAAGCCTGCTGCCATCTCTGCATCTTGGGGTTCGTCAACTACAAACTCTGACATAATGATCCAGCCTGTTAACACGTTCCCCGCGGAGATTTCCATGGCGGAGAGGCTTAACAAAGCATTAGAATTAATGGCTAAATTGAAGAGGAGTTCGGCCGCATTTCAAGCCCTCTCCCACCCATCCTTTTCGTCTGTGGGCCTGTCTAGGGACGTCTGGGATCCGTCCCTTGAGGGGGGGGCTAGGAGTGGCTGTGCAGCTGGGGAGGCACAGCTACTCCTCACCCCAGTGGGTCTGCAACAGACGGCGCCATCCTCTTCGGTGGACCAGCAGACGCCACCATGCAGTCCGGTGGGCCAGCAGACGCCACCATGCACTCCGGTGGGTCTGCAACCTACGACGCCACCATGCACTCCGGTGGGCCGGCAGACGCCACCATGCAGTCCGGTGGGCCGGCAGACGCCACCATGCAGTCCGGTGGGCCGGCAGACGCCACCATGCAGTCCGGTGGGCCGGCAGACGCCACCATGCAGTCCGGTGGGCCGGCAGACGCCACCATGCAGTCCGGTGGGCCGGCAGACGCCACCATGCAGTCCGGTGGGCCGGCAGACGCCACCATGCAGTCCGGTGGGCCGGCAGACGCCACCATGCAGTCCGGTGGGCCGGCAGACGCCACCATGCAGTCCGGTGGGCCGGCAGACGCCACCATGCAGTCCGGTGGGCCGGCAGACGCCACCATGCAGTCCGGTGGGCCGGCAGACGCCACCATGCACTCCGGTGGGTCTACAACCAACAGCGCCACCATCCTCCTCTCCGGTGGGCCAGCAGCAGACGGCGCCACCATCCTCCTCTCCGGTGGGCCAGCAGCAGAGGGCGCCACCATCCTCTTCTCCGGTGGGCCAGCAGCAGAGGGCGCCACCATCCTCTTCTCCGGTGGGCCAGCAGCAGAGGGCGCCACCATCCTCTTCTCCGGTGGGCCAGCAGCAGAGGGCGCCACCATCCTCTTCTCCGGTGGGCCAGCAGCAGAGGGCGCCACCATCCTCTTCTCCGGTGGGCCAGCAGCAGAGGGCGCCACCATCCTCCTCTCCGGTGAGCCAACAGACGCCGCCACCATGCACTCCGGTGGGCCAGCAGAGGGCGCCACCGCCATCCTCCCCGGTGGGCCAGCAGAGGGCGCCACCGCCATCCTCCCCGGTGGGCCAGCAGAGGGCGCCACCGCCATCCTCCCCGGTGGGCTAGCAGAGGGCGCCACCGCCATCCTCCCCGGTGGGCCAGCAGAGGGCGCCACCGCCATCCTCCCCGGTGTCAATCAGCCAGCTACTATTTAAACCTGCCTTCTCCTCCAGTCATTGCTGGATCATTGTCGTTACTACCTGTCGTGTCGTTGTTTGCTGTATGCTGTCGTTAAGCTATTCCCTGGATCCTGACTCCTGTTCCTGCTTCCTGTTTTCTGGTTCGTGTTCTCGTTTTCTTATTTTTGAACATTAAAAATATGTTTTCTTGTACCAAGCCTGCTGCCATCTCTGCATCTTGGGGTTCGTCAACTACAAACTCTGACATCTATATCCAACATTATGTATTATTCTAACTGATCTTTTTTGTAACACCGTTAATGAATGAAGTGTACTTTTGTAGTTGTTTCCCCATATTTCTGCACAATAACTCAGATATGGTAACACTAGCAAGCAGTAGAGAATATGAAGTGATTTTTGATCTAGAACATATTTTGCTCTATTCATTATTGACGTGTTTCTTGCTACTTTATGTTGTATGCCTAGAAACTTGGTTTCATTTACTCTTTCAATTTCTATTCTGTCTATTTGTATTTGTGTTTGACTTTCTCTTCTACTGTTACCAAATAGCATCATTTTAGTTTTACTGAGATTCAAAAATAGTCTGTTTTTGTCAAACCATCTTTTTAATTAGTTCATTTCTTCTGTTATTTGTATTAGCTTCTGTGTGTTCACTCCTGAACAAAACGCTGTTTCATCCGCAAATAATACTAACGTTAAATCTTTTGTAACTTTACAAATGTCACTTATACAGAGATTGAATCATTTTGGTCCAAGTTATATTAGGAATGTGCAATCCCCATTAGATGCACAAATAATTATAACTATAATAATGATATAATATTATATCTGCATTAATCAGATAATAAAAAAACAACACTATCAAAGATGTTTCCATGTAAAATATTGGAGACATTACAAGCTACATAGAAAAATATTTCAAAAATGTTTAAAAAAAAAAACAAATTTAGTTTCAACCAAAATAAGTTAATATTTAGTTTTTAGTGCATGTAAACATATGGAGTGTGTGGTGCCCTTCAGGAGTCTAATAATAATAATAAGCAAATACTATGAAAAAGATCAAATATTTAGGGCCCCACCTGTTGCTACTCACCCCGAGATAAAAGTAATGTTAAAAGTTCATACTAGTTGTCATTTGTATGCATTTCACTTTGTTTTATGCATGTAAAACCATAATTATTCTCTATAAATGTGTTTTGTGTTCACATTATAATTGGATTTACACTACTTCATTACAGTATAGTACAGTACATAATATTCCGTCTACCTTTGGAACAGATTGCCTGCAAACACCGAGGTACTTCTGTATGCAGTGTACACAGTAATGACGGGTATAATTCAAGTATTCCATTGGAGACAAAGCTATCACATATTTAGTACATTTAAGTCACGGAGAGAAAACACAATTCTAATTATTTGTGCATACTTTCATTTTTTGCAATGATATCAATTCCTTAAAGCTGGAGATAATACTGTAGTTTTTCTGCATGTAGTAAATGGAAAACACATTAGAAACGGCTCCTCACTGACACGTTTAACTGCGGCATGACTTATTTGTAGAGACGCACACAAATGGATTTTCAGAGACACAAAAGTAAAGAAATAGCCGAGTCGGATTTTTTTCTGACCTGTTTTGAATGGAGCGAGCTTCACATCCCGTGTGCCCGACTATCTGCGTGATGTTCTTGGCCTCGCACCAGGCACTCTTGTCAGGAAACAGCGCCAGGCGGTTGATGTGTGCGGGCGGCGCCGCTGCGTAGACAGCGAACAGGGCGCAGCAAGTGAGAAGGCTCTGCCACATGACTGCACCTTAGAAAGGATCCCAGCAACACAAGCCAAAGTTATCTAACGGTGCACATAGACAGAGATACGTGCATAATAGTTGATATTTGATCAAAACCACTTGTCATGTTGTACCAAGCAGCCTTATAATAAAGTTTTGGTTCTGTGGTTATCATCACACTTTTTCCTCTTTGCCATCTATGGTGGTGCTCTTTTAAGAAGTTAAGGCTTTGGATGGCGGTGTCCTAACATTTCCCAAAATCATTGTACGAATAGTTGGCTGGTTTAAAAAAATTGAAATAAAATATTTGGTGCTCAGAAAGTATACAGAAGAACTATTGAAGAACAGTGACTTTTAAAAAAAACGTGTAAGCATATGGTGCTCACAAAGTACAGAGAAGAACTATTGAAGCACAGTGTCTGTTAGGAATCTATAAGCACTTGGTGCTCACTAAGTATGAAGAAGAACTTTTGAAGCAGAGTGACTGCGAAGAAACTGTATAAACATATGGTGCTCAAAAGTGTGGAGAACAAATTTTGAAGCACAGTGAGTGTTAACATAGAGTATAAGCATATGGTGCACACAAAGTACGAAGAAGTACTGTTGAAGCACAGTGACTGATACCACTATTAAATGACGGCAGCAGGCAAGCTCCGCTTCTTCCGACTCCTTTCGGACATGTATTCATGGAGCAACATTGTTCAACATGTTCCAAATACTGTAAGTTATTAATTAATTAATTAATTTTTTAATTAATATTTTTTTAAACATGTCCTGTCCAGCCTCACGGGCAAATAATATTGTTGATTTTTTGTTTATATATATATATATATATATATATATATATATATATATATATTTTATTTATTTATTATTATTATTATTAATCAGTCCACTAAAATAATACACAATAATACCATGCATCCATCCATCCATTTTCTACCGCTTATCCCTTTCGGGGTCACGGGGGGTGCTGGAGCCTATCTCAGCTGCATAATAATACAATTCCAATTCCAAAACCAAAGCCGGCCCAGCAACATTCAGAATAGCAATCGACAGAGCAATTGAGAGGACACACAAACATGTCACAAAACAATCCAAAAGTAGTCAAACAAAAATGAATAGTATCAACAACAGTGTCAATATTAATAAGAATTCCAACATAGCAGTGATTAGAAATCCCTCATTGACATTATCATCACAGCCATTTATAATAAAATAAAATAAAAACATTTGAAAATGTCCAGCCTTACGGGCAAATAATATTGATTTTGATTTACTTAATAAAATAAAACTGTGGAATACTTCTCTTGTAGCATTATTTGTGTAATCAAACTGATCGATCGATCGATTGATTGATTGATTGATTGATTGATTGATTGATTGATTGATTGATCAGTGCCTGCTTACAGAATCCTATTTTTTGTTTTCTGTGTGTTTTGTTGTTGTTTATATTTTACTTTTTCCCCCATAACTCCTTGTTTTTTGGCCCGAATGTTTATTCTCAATTATCAAAAGAGCTTTTTAAAATAAGCCGTGGAGTGGGCCCCTTTAAAAAAAGCAAAAGTAGCCTAAATGACAAATAGGTGACAAAAGAAATACTAATTTTCATAACTTTTTTTTGGCACTTTTAACCTCATTTTCCCCATAAACTACATATATCTCACAACAAACTTGAAAAGTCTAACAGATTACTCTTCATTCACAATTGAAGTTAAAAAAGCTGCTCACACAGGTGGGCACTATGTTTGACATGTCAACTTAATGTGTATTATATTTATGCATGACAACATTTTGCTGTAAGCTGTGAGGTGTGTGTGTTAAAATCTTGGTTGTTTTTGCACACTTCCTCCGTGGTGTGTGTGTGTGTGTGTGTAATTATTTATATATACATACACACAGAGTATAATAACAATACAAATCTATAATGCGATTGATTCATTCTTAATTTATTCTTGATTCGATTTAATGATTTGTTCTTTCAAAATAAGACAAAATTATGTTCAATCTACTGCGTTTTAAGTAACTGTGAGTTAATTGTTTTATGTATTGTCTATGTGTTATGATGTAAAGGAGGGGTGGTTGTATTGTATAATAAGTATGTGTCAATGAAAAGGGCATTTTATGACTTTTCTTCATTTGATTACATCCTATAGTATAATTTCCTTGTTATATTTGTATTGCATGTTTTTTGTATCTCTTTAATTTAGGTGCCAGGGACTGCAGATGGAAATGAGCTATTTAGCTATAATCTGGTGCAGAACATATCTGTCTTTGAGCTTAATGTTTCTGTGTATTGTCCCTTCAAATAAAGACTAAACTAAACTTATGTCAAAAGTCAGCATAAACACATTTCTATACGATGCGGAAAATCTCACTAATTTGCTGAAGGAATTTTTTTTAGTGATAGTTGAGGGCAAAACAATAATAGCCCAGGTGACAAACGCAAGGCTTGAGGGCCACATTTGGAACCCCACTTCATCTTATACGGCCCACAAAACGCTGGAAATGTCTCAATTACTTTATTTCCTCATTTGTGTCAAATGTGTAAAAAAAAATCTTGACTCAACATTTTTTGACGCAAAAAGCTATTTCAAGCCTTTTTTCTGCTTGTCACCTTGCCTTTTGATTGCAAAGTCATTTTTTCCATCAGTTTGTTGGCATACCCCTAAATAAAAGTGATGTTAAAAGTTCATACTAGCTGTCATTTGTATGTATTTTCACTTTGTTTTATGAATGTAAAAACACAATTATTCTGTATAGATGTGTTTTGTGTTCACATTATAATTGGATTTACACTACTTCAATACAGTATAGATTCTGTCTAATTTTGGAACAAATTGCCTGCAAACACCGAGGTACTTCTGTATGCACTGTACACAGTATTGACATGTATAATGGAAGTATTCCATTGGAGACAAAGCTATTACATATTTAGTACATTTAAGTCACGGAGAGAAAACACAATTCTAATTGTTTGTTCATGCTTTCATTTTTTTGCAATAATATCAATTCCTTAAAGCTGGAGATAATACTGTAGTTTTTCTGCGTGTAGTAAATGGAAAACACATTAAAAATGTCTCCTCACTGACACTTTTTACTGCGGCATGACTTATTTGGAGAGACACACTAAGACGCACACAAATGGATTTTCAGAGACACAAAAGTAAAGAAATATGCCAAGAGCGATGTCACGTTATCGATGGGAAAATGCATTTTTAGACAATATGATTTGCCTGAGCGGCTAGGAGACACAGAGTTACAAGTGGTAAAACAATGGATTAGAAAGGACGTACTTAAAAATAAAAAATACATTTACAAAAATTGTATTTTTAATTTTTTTAAACTTGGGACTGTAGTTTGGGGACCCCTGAACTATATCTTATGTTAAAAGTCAGAATAAACCTATTTTTTTGTTGCTATTTGATGCGGAAAATGTCACTAATTTGCTCAAGAAAAAGTATTTTGTGATAGTCGAGGCCAAAACTATAATAACCCCAGGTATCAAACGCAAGGCCTGAGGGCCCCATTTGGAACGCCGCTTCATCTTATGCGGCCCACAAAACGGCGGAAATGTCTCAATAACTTATTTCCTCATTTGTGTCAAATGTGTAAAAAAATCTTGACTCAATATTTTTTCATGCAATAAGCTATTTCAAGCCTTTTTTTCTGCTTGTCACCTTGCCTTCTGATTGCAAAGTCATTTTTTCCATCAGTTTGTTGGCATACAATAATCAAATAATGTATGAATAGCATGTGGCACATCCTGTTACAAGGGGCCCAATGATGAAAATGAGTTCGACACTCCTGTATTATATTACATGAAGGAGAGGCTCACTTAAAAAAAAAAAAAGTTCTATAAAGTGTTTTAAACATGCTGTAAGCCACTAAAACCACGTAGGTAAATAATATGATAAAACAATGAAATATATAATTGCAATAGGCTATTACCGTTGTATGTTTGAGCCATTATGGATGTTTAATACACTGTAAAACCGTATAAGTAAGCAGAACACAAAAAAAGTGATATAAAATATTTTTTAATTTCATAAACTTAAATATTTGAGTATATCAGATCGTAAATATTTGGAGTTTATATTAAATTAAACTTACCAATTAAGCCAACTCAAAAATGTTCCTCCTCGTGTCTGCTGCCTTAAGAGGAAGTGCACGCAAATGCTACAAAATAAAAGCACTTCCTCCGTGTGTGTGTGCGTGCGTGTATGTAATAATTTATATATACATACACACACACACACACACAGAGTATAATAACAATACAAATCTATAATGCGATTGATTCATTCTTAATTTATTCTTGATTCGATTTAATGATTTGTTCTTTCAAAATAAGACAAAATTATGTTCAATCCACTGCGTTTTAAGTAACTGTGAGTTAATTATTTTAAGTAGCAGTTACATAATCTGCAAACAAGTTAATATTAACTAAAAATAACAAGTGTATTCAACTTAAAAAGAAGGAAAATGTTACTCACACTCAACATTTTTAAGAAAGTACAACTTTTAACAACGTTTTAAGTTTACACTACTTACTCGAATTAATTATTTTTGAGCATTTACAGTGTATGTTGGGGGACAAATGGCCCCAGGAGCCTTTGAACACTCTTGTTTTATGTGCAGCACGGTTCAAACTCCGAGTTTAGAATGTTATTTGCACAACATAATGGAGTAGAGCCACATATACAATAGAACATTTCAAATGCTAGTGTCTCCTTATGTGCGCAGCCATCTCCTCGAAGAAATAACTTGAACAAACTAATAAAGGCGATGACGCAACCACTTTAAAAACAAAGTAAGTCCACGCAGATCTTACCGTCGCTGCGCCTCCAAACTTGAACACTTTGCATTCCGAATTCGATTGGAAAAAAAATGCGTGTTTAAAAGGGAAACGAAGGCGCGTTGTCTAATCCATGGTGCTCCATCCGCGTGTCATCATCCACGCAGGCCGAGAGAGAAGGAGGATGGGGAGGAGATCTTCACAGCAGCTTCCATCAGGACAAATCCACGGAGCGACCCTCCCCTTCTTTGCTTTCTGGCACTTTCCGAACCTGAGCTTTTTACAAGTTTCACATCCAAAGGAGATCCTGCTGCGCACCAGCAGCTGGCTGGAAAGTCCGAGGGAGAAAAAAATAACAAATGGGGCGAGGCGAGACTGATCAGGTGATGATAACACGGATTACTCACACTGTTTTAAAACACACACACACACACACACACACACACACACACGGGCGCACGCACACACACTTTTACGCACACGCACCGCTGAAATTAGCATAAATGAAGCATGCAGGGACACTTCATTAGGGACACCTGAACAACACAACTAAAAGGCACCTTTATGTAGCTGTACTGAGTTTCTCTGGTGACTTCATTTACAATATGTTATCTTGTCCTGGTAAAAATGGCAAATAAGGCAAGAAAAATATTTGTCCTCGCCAAAAAAAAACATTGCTATGTGGAGTTTTGGTTGATTGATTGACAAGTGTATTGACATCTTAAAGAATTGAATTCATGTAATGCTTTAAAAAGGCAAATGGATGGCACAAAGTGGTTAGAGTGTCTGCCCTGAGATCGGTAGGTTGTGAGTTCAAACCCCGGCCGAGTCATACCAAAGACTATAAAAATGGGACCCATTACCTCCCTGCTTGGCATTGAGCATCAAGGGTTGGAATTGGGGGTTGAATCACCAAAAAATGATTCCCGGGCACGGCCACCGTTGCTGCTCACTGCTCCCCTCACCTCCCAGGGGGTGATCAAGGGTGATGGGTCAAATGCAGAGAATAATTTCGCCACACCTAGTGTGTGTGTGACAATCATTGGTACTTTAACTTAACTTAAAAACCAAAAGGCTTGTTTCCATTGTGGACCATTAAATATTCATCACATTTGATACATTCAATAATAAAATATATATAACCTGTAACATGTATATAAAAAAGTGACGTTAAAAAAATCACCTGTCAGGTGATTTGAAAAACAATATATACAAACAATGGGGGGGGGGGGGTATATATACACTATGTACATGACATTATGTACATGACTATGCACATGTTGACTCCAAGAGTGTGCAAAACAGAATGAGAAAATATATATACACTATAACCACTTATAAACCTGCTTGATGCTTCGAAGAGTTGCTAGGAATCAATTTAGGTTCAGATCAGGTAGAGATTGAGCTGAGACATGATTTTATGGCAGTTTTAAAATTTAGTTGGGACGCTCGAATTTTAAGGTCTGTTGGTAGTGCATTCCACTGTGTGGTGGCAAAATAGTAGAATGCATTTTTTCCCATAAGAGTCTTGAATTTGGGGGGGAACGAGGTCTGAGGAACTTCCTCTCGTGCATGTAGTACCTGTGAGCATCACTTACTCTGGTGAAATAGTTGGACAGGTACTTGGGGACACTTTCTCTGAGTATTTTGAATACCAGGCACATTGCGATTTGTTTGTACTCTTTCCTCAACTCTAGTCGCAACTTTAATGTAACTCTTTTAGAACCTATTAGACTTAGACAAACTTTATTGATCCACAAGGGAAATTGTTCCACACAGTAGCTCAGTTACAAAAGATGGAAAGGGTAAGGCTGGAAAGGATAATGCACACAAGGGCACAAAAAGAGGGCGAAAACAAAACTAATATAAAATATAACATATGTAATATTTAGATATTATATATACAGTATATAATATGTACTGATATATTATATTATTATATTATATTTTTATATAATATATACAATATATAACAGCCTAAAATCTTAATAGTGATATATATTGCAGCCTCCTGCGGTACCGTATCTCTATATGTTTTTCTGCATTTAAATAATAAATAACGGGTTACAAGAGCCTCTAATTTTATGCAGTAACATGTATCATTTTGAGTTGTATAATTTTCTCAAAACTATTATTAATGTACAACAGATTGCTGACTTAAAAGTGATTTTGCACTGTGGAGGAACATTAGCCGCTAGCAAGAATGTTGCATTACGTTGAGGATGTTTGCTTGTCAATGTCAAATTTGTGTCACATAGCTAGACTGTGTCATCATCAACATCATTATCACGATATAACAATAGTATATTAGAAGCTCTAGCGTCGGCCAAATGTATACCATTTATATCGTATATTGTCTATATCACGTAACCCTAGAACACATTACATATATACACATGCATATATACACATGTATATATATGGTTTCTGTCTTGCCTCTCTTCGTTTTTGTCTTGTCGGAACTTTTTTGAAGCCTCTTTCTTTGCGCTGTCCTCAAATCTAAACATCAAACATGGATATGATCAGCTGGACTCTCGACGCAGTTGACAAATTCTTTTCGACAAGGAAAAGAGGTTTCGGGGGAGCCTGGCTGCCCTGATGGAACCATTGCTGCGGGGTACGTGAGAGATTCCTGGGATAAATGGAGAATCATGTGCCTCTCAGTCCTTTCCATTGAGGACGTGGAAGACATCTACCTATTTGGAACCGTGATCGCGGGGCACCTGCTGATTGGGCTGGGCATTGCTCTGGTGTATCGTCAAATTCGGAAGACGATGGCAGCCACTCAAGGAGCCCAAAGGCTGTTCGTCGCAATGGAAGGTTTGGGCAGGGCTGTGGGATCACAGACTGCGGCGATTTCTGATCTTAATCGCAAGATGGATCACATCATGGAGAAGTTTGCTGAGAAGGAAAATGTAATTGAATTTGAGAAAAACCGGCATGGACAAATAGAGCAGGCAAGTCATTGTTTTTTTTTGACTGCTAGCGGAAAACAACATCCTAATCTACGATTTGACTCCCTCGAATGGCCTTGACGCTGTGTTATCAGGAACAGGCTGTTCTGAAAAACACCCCCGAGGACACCTCAACGATGGACGCTTTTGAACTCCCTTTCTCTCAACAACACCTGGTGTCGAACTTTTGCAGATCGGCCCTAGTCCACAGAAACATTTCAACATCACACCCAAGATAATTGGGCATACATGCACGCACCCGCCCCTTCCCCAACCCACGCCTTCACCACTGCTTGTTTGCTCCAACTCCCCCTCCCTCCGTTGCGAGTTTGTTGTGACTAAATGTAACGTGTTTATGTGTGCATTGCAAATTAGGTTTTTTCTTTTGGACTCAGTCTGGACCCCCTCCCTTGGGTCCAGCCTTTGACTGATATTTTTTTTTACTCTTCCACCCTTTCCGAATATCACCTTTTTCCCACCTTTTTTAAGGAGCGCCGTAAAAATGGCTGCTCCGTTGGCGGTCTCGTCTTGTCTCCCTGTAACGTATGTCTGCTCTTAGTGGAACTGTGCCGAAAATGTACTTTTCAGTTCTTATGTGTCTTGTGCATGTTAAGAATTGACAATAAATCATCTTAAATCTATATATATATATATATATATAGTTTACATACACTTGTAAAGAATATAATGTCATGGCTGTCTTGAGTTTCCAATAATTTCTACAACTCTTATTTTTGTGATTGGAGCACATACTTGTTGGTCACAAAAAACATTAATGAAGTTTTGTTGTTTTATGAATTTATTATGGATCTACTGAAAATGTGAGCAAATCTGCTGGGTCAAAAGAATACTACAGCAATGTTAATATTTGGTTACATGTTCCTTGGCAAGTTTCACTGCAATAAGGCGCTTTTGGTAGCCATCCACAAGCTTCTGGTTGAATTTTTGACCATTCCTCTTGACAAAATTGGTGCAGTTCAGCTAAATTTGTTGGTTTTCTGACATGGACTTGTTTCTTCAGCATTGTCCACACGTTTAAGTCAGGACTTTGGGAAGGCCATTCTAAAACCTTAATTCTAGCCTGATTTAGCCATTCCTTTACCACTTTTGACATGTGTTTGGGGTCATTATCCTGTTGGAACACCCAACTGCGCCCAAGACCCAACCTCTAGGCTGATGATTTTAGCTTGTCCTGAAGAATTTGGAGGTAATTCTCCTTTTTCATTGTCCCATTTAAAGCACCAGTTCCATTGGCAGCAAAACAGACCCAGAGCATAATACTATCACCACCATGCTTGACGGTGGACATGGTGTTCCTGGGATTAAAGGTCTCACCTTTTCTCCTCCAAACATATTGCTGGGTATTGTGGCAAAACGACTCAATGTTTGTTTCATCTGACATCACATGGACAAAGATAAGACCTTCTGGAGGAAAGTTCTGTGGTCAAGTTTCATTTTTGTAGCAAAGTTATTTGCAAACGTGTATCTCAATCTGGGCGTGTGTGTATTCAGATCCGCGTACGTATTCAGAAAGAACCTTTGATAGGCTGTCTACTTACACGTGACTTTTGTGACACACACGATTTGAGCGAGCCCATTTATTATTATTAGCCTTTATTTAACCAGGTAAAATTCCATTGAGATCAAAGATCTCTTTTCCAAGGGAGACCTGGCCAAGAGGGCAGCAGCAAGGTTACATTAAAAACAGTAAACAAATACATAAAACATCACATTTACAACATTAAAACTTGCTCACATGACACATGTGCATACAGACAAGGTAGACTGCAGTCCTTTCACAGAAGTTTTAAACTCATTCAACGTAACTAGGGTTTGAAGTTTGATATTCGATTGTAGGTTATTCCATGCCTTCGGTGCTGAAAACCTAAATGCTTTCTTGCCCAGTTCAGTTCTTACTTTGGGGACGACAAATTGCAGAACATTCATTGAACGAAGATTGTGACTTCCTTGTTTCTTTGTTAAAAGACAAGACAGATAAATCTAGATTTACTCATTCACCTTACTCACTCATGAATCCATCTAGATTCATGAGTGTGTAATACAACTTGTGCGCGCGAATTTAGAAGTGTGTGCGTGTAATAAAATCTGCGTGTGCATATCTGAGGTGTGCCTACATTCAACTAACCATGGAAGACACTACGCAATTTAAACCAATCAGAAACAACATACAGTCTAGGTGCGTGAAAGAGAGGAACAAAGACCCGCCTTACGTTGTTTCTGATTGGTTTGAATTGTGTAGTGTCTTCTGTGGTTGGTTAAATGTAGGCACGGTGGATTGATGGATTGGTTATTTCGATCTGTCTGTACAGCAATTTGAACGTGTAAAAAGAGTTGTTTGTCTGTAACTCCCCCTTGCCTTTCCTTATACTCACCACTAGTGTTTGTGTATTCTGCAATGATGTCAACGATGGACCAAACTCGAACACTTTCTCAGAGCTGCCAAGCTTCACGCTTTGAAAGTGACAGTCACGCAATTTAACCCTTTCTCACGCCACATTTGACATTGTTTCACGCTTATATTCCTCATTCACTATACTCTATATTTTTTTTAAATAATAATAATTTTTGCTTTTCGCAACCTTGCCGTAGTTCGAGCAACTCTGATTCATTGATCGAAATAACCAATTCCGGACCAAGTCTCTTTCACGCACCTCAGCTGTATGTTGTTTCTAATTGGTTTAAATTGCATGGTGTCTTTCGTGGTTGGTTAAATGTAGGCAGGGCCGGCCCGTGGCATAGGCCGTATAGGCAAATGCTAAGGGCGCCGTCCATCAGGGGGCGCCACGCCAGTGCCACAAATGTTGGAGAAAAAAAATAAAAAGTTGGTACTATTATTTCTAAATACAAAAAATAATCCCACGTTAATTAAAATGAAAAGTAAAGCCTATATAATAGAAATATTATTTGTTACAACATTACGCCCCCCGCCCCGTATCATGACTCTTTTTGGACGTCACCACATCAAAAAATCAACACAAGATGTCAAAACGGCCAAAACTGTCAGGTGCCCAGGGAAGAAAAAAGAGAAAAGAAGAGGAGGAGAAACGAGAAAAAGACAAGAGGTAGCAGGTAGGTAACGTTAGCCTACATGAAATTATTTGTCTGTTACAGAATGTGATAGTAACCTGGCTTTTTAGCATTAAGCTAATGTTACATGATTCGGCAATTGCTAATCAATAAATAGCTAGTTCTGTTTTAACGTCCGGTTAATATTGTGGAGGGGGCTAAATTGTTATGGAAAATAATAATGTAACGTTAGGTAATTACAGTACTCCCACCTTACATTCCTCAGGGACATTTGTATTAGATCTTTTAAGCAGGTGTTTTTGTTTACATTGTTATTGCCTTCTGGTTAGCTAATGTTTGCCCTGCAGGTAATAGTCACTTTTCCACCCCTTTTATATTAGGTATAGTTGTAAGCCTAGTTGTTAAAGTGCACATCATTAATGTAAATTAAGCAATATGTATGTAAAAAATATTGTATTTCATATATTAATTTTTTATTTTTTGCATTCATTTATTTATTCATATTTTTTTTATCTTGTTAACTATTCTGATTGTTAATTTGCTTTCTTTAAGTCAAAAAAAGGTCAAAGACAAAGCTATTCGGTTTCTTGTGAGTATATACACTTCACTGCCGATGTGGGGGGGCGGCACCTAAAATCTTGCCTAGGGCGCCAGATTGGTTAGGGCCGGGCCTGAATGTAGGCACACCTCAGATACGCACACGCAGATTGTATTACACGCATGCACTTCTGAATGTGCTCGCACAAACTGTATTACACGCTCACAAATCTGGATGTGCGCGCTCAAATCTTACACGACAGAAGTGTCACAAAAGTCAAACGGATCTGAATACACACACTCACATGTATATACAGACACACAAATTAGTATGTGCAAATTGGGTTACACGCACACAGATTGAGATACATGATACTATACTATGTATCTCAAGATAAACTGGTCCTAGGTGAGGGATCAGACAAATAGCAGTTCGAAGACCTCCATGATGAATAAAAATAAAGGACCCAGATTTCCCTCGCCCGGACGCGGGTCACCGGGGCCCCCCTCTGGAGCACGATGGCGAGCGCCTGGTGGCACAGCCCGAAGAGGCAACGTGGGTCACCCCTCCAATGGGCTCACCACCCATAGCAGGGGCCATAGAGGTCGGGTGCAGTGTGAGCTGGGCGGGAGCCGAGGGCAGGACACTTGGCGGTCCGATCCTTGGCTACAGAAGCTAGCTCTTGGGATGTGGAACGTCACCTCGCTGGGGGGGAAGGAGCCTGAGCTAGTGCGCGAGGTCGAGAAGTTCCGGCTAGATATAGTCGGACTCACTTCGACGCACAGCAAGGGTTCTTGAACCAGTTCTCGAGAGGGGCTGGACTCTCTTCCACTTTGGCGTTGCCGGCAATGAGAGGCGACGGGCTGGGGTGGCAATTCTTGTTGCCCCCCCGGCTCAGAGCCTGCACGTTGGAGTTCAACCCGGTGGACGAGAGGGTAGCTTCCCTCCGCCTTCGGGTGGGGGGGACGGGTCCTGACTGTGGTTTGCGCTTACGCGCCAAGCGGCAGCTCAGAGTACCCACCCTTTTTGGATTCGCTCAAGGGAGTACTTGAGAGTGCTCCCCCGGGTGATATTCCCTCGTTCTACTGGGGGACTTCAATGCTCATGTTGGCAGCGACAGTGAAACCTGGAGAGGCGTGATTGGGAAGAATGGCCGCCACGATCTGAACCCGAGTGGTGTTTTGTTATTGGACTTTTGTGCCCGTCACAGATTGTCCATAATGAACACCATGTTCGAACATAAGGGTGTCCATATGTGCACTTGGCACCAGGACACCCTAGGCCGCAGTTCCATGATCGACTTTGTAGTTGTGTCATCGGATTTGCGGCCTCATGTTTTGGACACTCGGGTGAAGAGAGGGGCGGAGCTTTCAACCGATCACCACCTGGTGGTGAGTTGGCTGCGATGGTGGGGGAGGATGCCAGACAGACCTGGCAGGCCCAAACGCATTGTGAGGGTTTGCTGGGAACGTCTGGCAGAGTCTCCTGTCAGAGAGAGTTTCAATTCCCACCTCCGGAAGAACTTTGAACATGTCATGAGGGTGCTGGACATTGAGTCCGAGTGGACCATGTTCCGCGCCTCTATTGTCGAGGCAGCTGATTGGAGTTGTGGCCGCAAGGTAGTTGGTGCCTGTCGTGGCGGTAATCCTAGAACCCGTTGGTGGACACCGGCGGTGAGGGATGCCGTCAAGCTGAAGAAGGAGTCCTATCGGGTTCTTTTGGCTCATAGGACTCCTGAGGCAGCGGACAGGTACCGACAGGCCAAGCGGTGTGCGGCTTCAGCGGTTGCGGAGGCAAAAACTCGGACATGGGAGGAGTTCGGGGAAGCCATGGAAAACGACTTCCGGACGGCTTCGAAGCAATTCTGGACCACCATACGCCGCCTCAGGAAGGGGAAGCAGTGCACTATCAACACCGTGTATGGTGAGGATGGTGTTCTGCTGACCTCGACTGCGGATGTTGTGGATCGGTGGAGGGCATACTTCGAAGACCTCCTCAATCCCACCAACACGTCTTCCTATGAGGAAGCAGTGCCTGGGGAATCTGTGGTGGGCTCTTCTATTTCTGGGGAGGAGGTTGCTGAGGTAGTTAAAAAGCTCCTCGGTGGCAAGGCCCCGGGGGTGGATGAGATCAGCCCGGAGTTCCTTAAGGCTCTGGATGCTGTGGGGCTGTCTTGGTTGACAAGACTCTGCAGCATTGCGTGGACATCGGGGGTGGTACCTCTGGATTGGCAGACCGGGGGGGTGGTTCCTCTCTTTAAGAAGGGGAACCGGAGGGTGTGTTCTAACTATCGTGGGATCACACTCCTCAGCCTTCCCGGTAAGGTCTATTCAAGTGTACTGAAGAGGAGGCTACGCCGGATAGTCGAACCTCGGATTCAGGAGGAACAGTGTGGTTTTCGTCCTGGTCGTGGAACTGTGGACCAGCTCTATACTCTCGGCAGGGTCCTTGAGGGTGCATGGGAGTTTGCCCAACCAGTCTACATGTGCTTTGTGGACTTGGAGAAGGCATTCGACCGTGTCCCTCGGGAAGTCCTGTGGGGAGTGCTCAGAGAGTATGGGGTATCGGACTGTATGATTTTGGCGGTCCGCTCCCTGTATGATCAGTGTCAGAGCTTGGTCCGCATTGCCGGCAGTAAGTCGGACACGTTTCCAGTGAGGGTTGGACTCCGCCAAGGCTGCCCTTTGTCACCGATTCTGTTCATAACTTTTATGGACAGAATTTCTAGGCGCAGTCAAGGCGTTGAGGGGATCTGGTTTGGTGGCTGCAGGATTAGGTCTCTGCTTTTTGCAGATGATGTGGTCCTGATGGCTTCATCTGGCCAGGATCTTCAGTTCTCGCTGGATCGGTTCTCAGCCAAGTGTGAAGCGACTGGGATGAGAATCAGCACCTCCAAGTCCGAGTCCATGGTTCTCGCCCGGAAAAGGGTGGAATGCCATCTTCGGGTTGGGGAGGAGACCCTGCCCCAAGTGGAGGAGTTCAAGTACCTCGGAGTCTTGTTCACAAGTGAGGGAAGAGTGGATCGTGAGATCGACAGGTGGATCGGTGCGGCATCTTCAGTAATGCGGACGCTGTATCGATCCGTTGTGGTGAAGAAGGAGCTGAGCCGGAAGGCAAACCTCTCAATTTACCGGTCGATCTACGTTCCCATCCTCACCTATGGTCGTGAGCTTTGGGTTATGACCGAAAGGACAAGATCACGGGTACAAGCGGCCGAAATGAGTTTCCTCCGCCGGGTGGCGGGGCTCTCCCTTAGAGATAGGGTGAGAAGCTCTGCCATCCGGGGGGAGCTCAAAGTAAAGCCGCTGCTCCTCCACATCGAGAGGAGCCAGATGAGGTGGTTCGGGCATCTGGTCAGGATGCCATCTGATCGCCTCCCTCGGGAGGTGTTTAGGGCACGTCCGACCGGTAGGAGGCAACGGGGAAGACCAGGACACGTTGGGAAGACTATGTCTTCCGGCTGGCCTGGGAACGCCTCGGGATCCCCCGGGAGGAGCTGGACGAAGTGGCTGGGGAGAGGGAAGTCTGGGCTTCCCTGCTTAGGCTGCTGCCCCCGCGACCCGACCTCGGATAAGCGGAAGAAGATGGATGGATGGATGGATGGATACTAAACTATAATACTTCCATGTTAGTGTTTCCGCTTCATCCACCGTGTTTTAAGGTTTGGAGGAAGAGTGCATATTTTCCCATAAAATGTTTATATTCAGACAAGGCAAGCGCAAAAACAACTGTCGTGGATGAGGCCATCTTGATTTCCGACATCGTTACTGGAACGCTCTCACTTCGGCTCTGACGTCATTCCCAGCTCCCACTTCCCACTTCCAATGTACAAACCACAAAACCAGTGAAGCTGGCAGGTTGTGTAAATGGTAAATAAAAACAGAATACAATGATTCGCAAATCCTTTTCAACCTATATTCAATTGAATAGACTGCAAAGACAAGATACTTAACGTTCAAACTGGAAAACTTTGTTTTATTTTGCAAATATTAGCTCATTTGGAAATTGATGCCTGCAACATGTTTAAAAAAAGCTGGCACAAGTAGCAATAAGACTGAGAAAGTTGAGGAATGCTCATCAAACACTTATTTGGAACATCCCACAGGTGAACAGGCTAATTGGGAACAGGTGGGTGCCATGATTGGGTATAAAAGCAGCTTCCATGAAATGCTCAGTCATTCACAAACAAGGATGGAGCGAGGGTCACCACTTTGTCAACAAATGCCTGAGCAAATTGTTCAAAAACAACATTTCTCAATCAGCTATTGCAAGGAATTTAGGGATTTCACCATCTACGGTCCGTAATATCCTTAAAAGGTTCAGAGAATCTGGAGAAATCACTGCACGTAACATTGAATGCTCAATCCCTCAGGCGACACCAGTGTGTCTACATATGTACAAAACTGTTCTGTTTTTATTTACGAATTACACAACGTGCCAACTTCACTGGCTTTGGGGTTTGTAAATGGAATGCAGCAAAACACTAACTTTTTACAAGAAAAATTGCAGTAGCGCTACTTGTAATAATTAAAAGGCTGCTATTTCATCAAGAGGGGACATACGAGCAATGAGCTGAAACATTTGAACACAGCATTTAATAACTATAAATGGAAGTCGCGTTTTTTAACCGCTCCTATCTCATCCGAGCAGCAGTAACGCTAGCATGTCATCTGAATACAACAGGTACTAACCAACATAGGTAAGGCAATGTTACCTATAAATCAGGGGTGTCAAACTCATTTTAGATCGGGGGCCACATGGAGAGAAATCTACTCCCAAGTTGGACAAACTGGTAAAATCACGGCACGATAACTTAGAAATAAAGACAACTTCAGATTGTTTTCTTTGTTTAAAAATAGAACAAGCACATTCTGAAAATGTACAAATCATAATGTTGTTGTTTTTTTGTTTTTTTCATTTACATGTTGCGGTTAATAGTATTCCATCTTTATTGTCGTTATTTACACTTTCTGAATAAATTATGTGATCATGTTCATCAGTCAACTCATTGGTGTTAATTTTCAATCTATCAAGATAAAAAAATAATATTAAAATCAGGATGTTATTTATGTAGTTAGCTCATTTTCCTCGACTGGTGCACTAACATCACTGGTTTATTTTGTTTTACATATGTAGCATCATCTACAAAGATACAAAGAATTGCTATTGCGACACCCAGAGGACACATTTAGAACAGCAGTTTCTTACATTCAAAATTTCGGCTCATTTTTGTACTTAGCAAATTCATACGTTTGACACCCCTGCTCTAAACTAAACAACATTGATGCTAATCCACCTTTGTTTCTCTTTTATTTTCCCAAATAAGAATTGATAAGAGAACCGTTAAGGAACCGACTCATTAAGCATAATCGAAAGTGGAATCGGAATTGGAAAAATCTTATAAATTCCCATCCCTATATACTGTATATTTATATATGTGTGTGTGTGTATATATATATATATATATATATATATATATATATATATATATATATATATATATATATATATATATATACACACATATTTATATATATATATATATATCATATATGTGTGTGTGTGTGTGTGTGTGTATATATATATATATATATATATATATATATATATATATATACACACATATTTATATATATATATATATCATATATGTGTGTGTGTGTGTGTGTATGTATATATATATATATATATATATATATATAAATATGTGTGTATATATATATATATATATATATATGTAAAAGCCAGTAAATTAGAATATTTTGAAAAACTTGATTTATTTCAGTAATTGCATTCAAAAGGTGTAACTTGTACATTATATTTATTAATTGCACACAGACTGATGCATTCAAATGTTTATTTCATTTAATTTTGATGATTTGAAGTGGCAACAAATGAAAATCCAAAATTCCGTGTGTCACAAAATTAGAATATTACTTAAGGCTAATACAAAAAAGGGATTTTTAGAAATGTTGGCCCACTGAAAAGTATGAAAATGAAAAATATGAGCATGTACAATACTCAATACTTGGTTGGAGCTCCTTTTGCCTCAATTACTGCGTTAATGCGGCGTGGCATGGAGTCGATGAGTTTCTGGCACTGCTCAGGTGTTATGAGAGCCCAGGTTGCTCTGATAGTGGCCTTCAACTCTTCTGCGTTTTTGGGTCTGGCATTCTGCATCTTCCTTTTCACAATACCCCACAGATTTTCTATGGGGCTAAGGTCAGGGGAGTTGGCTGGCCAATTTAGAACAGAAATACCATGGTCCGTAAACCAGGCACGGGTAGATTTTGCGCTGTGTGCAGGCGCCAAGTCCTGTTGGAACTTGAAATCTCCATCTCCATAGAGCAGGTCAGCAGCAGGAAGCATGAAGTGCTCTAAAACTTGCTGGTAGACGGCTGCGTTGACCCTGGATCTCAGGAAACAGAGTGGACCGACACCAGCAGATGACATGGCACCCCAAACCATCACTGATGGTGGAAACTTTACACTAGACTTCAGGCAACGTGGATCCTGTGCCTCTCCTGTCTTCCTCCAGACTCTGGGACCTCGATTTCCAAAGGAAATGCAAAATTTGCATGGTTGGGTGATGGTTTGGGGTGCCATGTCATCTGCTGGTGTCGGTCCACTCTGTTTCCTGAGATCCAGGGTCAACGCAGCCGTCTACCAGCAAGTTTTAGAGCACTTCATGCTTCCTGCTGCTGACCTGCTCTATGGAGATGGAGATTTCAAGTTCCAACAGGACTTGGCGCCTGCACACAGCGCAAAATCTACCCGTGCCTGGTTTACGGACCATGGTATTTCTGTTCTAAATTGGCCCGCCAACTCCCCTGACCTTAGCCCCATAGAAAATCTGTGGGGTATTGTGAAAAGGAAGATGCAGAATGCCAGACCCAAAAACGCAGAAGAGTTGAAGGCCACTATCAGAGCAACCTGGGCTCTCATAACACCTGAGCAGTGCCAGAAACTCATCGACTCCATGCCACGCCGCATTAACGCAGTAATTGAGGCAAAAGGAGCTCCAACCAAGTATTGAGTATTGTACATGCTCATATTTTTCATTTTCATACTTTTCAGTTGGCCAACATTTCTAAAAATCCCTTTTTTGTATTAGCCTTAAGTAATATTCTAATTTTGTGACACACGGAATTCTGGATTTTCATTTGTTGCCACTTCAAATCATCAAAATTAAATGAAATAGACATTTGAATGCATCAGTCTGTGTGCAATGAATAAATATAATGTACAAGTTACACCTTTTGAATGCAATTACTGAAATAAATCAAGTTTTTCAAAATATTCTAATTTACTGGCTTTTACCTGTACCGGTATATATGTGTGTGTGTGTGTGTGTGTATGTATATATATATATAAATATGTGTGTATATATATATATATATATATATATATATATATATATATATATATATATATAAATATGTGCATATATATGTATATCTGCGATGAGGTGGCGACTTGTCCAGGGTGTACCCCGCCTTCGGCCCGATTGTAGCTGAGATAGGCTCCAGCGCCCCCCGCGACCCCAAAAGGGAATAAGCGGTAGAAAATGGATGGAAGGGATGGGTATATGAATACATTTGTTCCACTAAATAACGCTATATTTTTGTATTTTGCTATTGAATATATATGTTTTACACTACAAACTATTAAACAATCTAATGTATGATATATTAAAGGCCTACTGAAATGCGATTTTCTTATTTAAACGGGGATAGCAGGTCCATTCTATGTGTCATACTTGATCATTTCAAGATATTGCCATATTTTTGCTGAAAGGATTTAGTAGAGAACATCGACGATAAAGTTCGCAACTTTTGGTCGCTGATAAAAAAGCCTTGCCTCTACCAGAAGTAGCAGACGATGTGCGCGTGACGTCACAGGTTGTGGAGCTCCTCGCATCTGCACATTGTTTACAATCATGGCCACCAGCAGCGAGAGCGATTTGGACCGAGAAAGCGACGATTTCCCCATTAATTTGAGCGAGGATGAAAGATTCGTGGATGAGGAAAGTGAGAGTGAAGGACTAGAGGGCAGTAAGATCGATTCAGATAGGGAAGATGCTGTGAGAGGCAGGTGGGACCTGATATTCAGCTGGGAATGACTAAAACAGTAAATAAACACAAGACATATACATACTCTATTAGCCACAACACAACCAGGCTTATATTTAATATGGCACAAATTTATACCGCATAACAAACACCTCCCCCCTCCCGTCCATATTACTCGCCAATACAACTCAAACACCTGCACAACACACTCAATCCCACAGTCCAAAGTACCGTTCACCTCCCCAAAGTTCATACAGCACATATATTTCCCCAAAGTCCCCAAAGTTACGTACGTGACATGCACATAGCGGCACGCACGTATGGGCAAGCGATCAAATGTTTGGAAGCCGCAGCTGCATGCGTACTCACGGTACCGCGTCTGCGTATCCAACTCAAAGTCCTCCTGGTAAGAGTCTCTGTTGTCCCAGTTCTCCACAGGCCAATGGTAAAGCTTGACTGTCATCTTCCGGGAATGTAAACAATGAAACATCGGCTGTGTTATCCGGCACAACAGTCAGGGGGTGCATTCTACGGCGGGGGTGCGTTATCCGGCACAACACCTGCCGCAATACACCGCTT
Source organism: Nerophis lumbriciformis (assembly GCF_033978685.3). Taxonomy (NCBI): domain Eukaryota; kingdom Metazoa; phylum Chordata; class Actinopteri; order Syngnathiformes; family Syngnathidae; genus Nerophis; species Nerophis lumbriciformis. The sequence goes on from NC_084585.2 coordinate 19,686,045, forward strand.
CCCACCTACAGCTTTCTTCTTTGCTGTCTCCATTGTTCATTGAACAAATTGCAAAAGATTCACCAACACAGATGTCCAGAATACTGTGGAATTTTGCGATGAAAACAGACGACTTAATAGCTGGCCACCATGTTGTCCCAAAATGTCCTCTACAATCCGTGACGTCACGCACTGACGTCATCATACCAAGGCGTTTTCAGCAGGATATTTCGCGCGAAATTTAAAATTGCACTTTAGTAAGCTAACCCGGCCGTATTGGCATGTGTTTCAATGTTAAGATTTCATCATTGATATATAAACTATCAGACTGCGTGGTCGGTAGTAGTGGGTTTCAGTAGGCCTTTAAGTATCAAGTGTAGCAAGGCATGATGGTGGCACTTTCAGCTACCTGGCAAAAAAACATAACCTAATAAATCATTACATTTGTTTATGTGAAACATGTACATTAAATAACAAAGAAAAACATTTGCAGAAGCAGAGGTGCAGAATTACAACGGAACATTCCTCGCCAGAAAGAATTTCTGTCAAGAGTGAATGATTAATTATACATCAAATATTTTCATAGCGAGAGTATAATAAATATTTTACATGTTAAATGTGGTGTATAATATTATGAGGGCCCTCTAGACATGAAATAACACAAGCAAAGTCACCTCTACCTCTTTTATTCCAAGTGTCAGAGTTTGTAGGACACGAACCCCAAGATGCAGAGAAGGCGGAAGGCGTTTTACGGGAAAACATGATTTAATGTTTATAAAATAAAGGAAAAAAACACAAACCAGGAACTAGGAACAGGAAACAGGATGCCAGGGAAACAAGAACTGGAAGACGAGGAACAAAAAGACAGCAGACTACAAACAGCTACAGAATATAGCTTACCGCTACCGCATCCAGCTACACTGACAACGACAAGTAGAAATGACAATGATCCAGCACTGACTGGAGGAGAAGGCAGGTTTAAATAGCAGCTGGCTGATTGACACCAGGTGTGGCCAGGTGCCAATCAGCCACAGCTGAGGGGACACAGCACTCAGGGAGACAAGTAGGAAATAAAGACAAAATAAAAGTGCTGGACAGAAAACTAAGACAAACGCAGAGAAAAAACTAAAACACAGTCAAACTGTCAGGGACAAGCCTGACACCAAGTAGTGCTGCCTGAGGCTGAGCCAGTCAGTGGCCAAGATACTGAAAAGTGCACTCTGATTACTGTAGTTTGTTTTCATCTGGTTGCCATTAATACTGTAATAGTGAATTTTTTAGTTCATTTAGCAATATTTATTAGGGATGTCCGATAATGGCTTTTTGCCGATATCCGATATTCCGATATTGTCCAACTCTTTAATTACCGATACCGATATCAACCGATACCAATATCAACCGATATATGCAGTCGTAGAATTAACACATTATTATGCCTAATTTGGACAACCAGGTATGGTGAAGATAAAGTACTTTTTTTTAAAATTAACAAAATAAGAAATAAATTAAAAACATTTTCTTGAATAAAAAAGAAAGTAAAACAATATAAAAACAGTTACATAGAAACTAGTAATTAATGACAATTAGTAAAATTAACTGTTAAAGGTTAGTACTATTAGTGGACCAGCAGCACACACAATCATGTGTGCTTACAGACTGTATCCCTTGCAGACTGTATTGATATATATTGATATATAATGTAGGAACCAGAATATTAATAACAGAAAGAAACAACCCTTTTGTGTGAATGAGTGTAAATGGGGGAGGGAGGTTTTTTGGGTTGGTGCACTAATTGTAAGTGTATCTTGTGTTTTTTATGTTGATTTATAAAAAATAAAAAAATAAAAAAAATAAAAAACCATACCGATGATTAAAAAAACGATACCGATAATTTCTAATATTACATTTTAACTCATTTATCGGCCGATATTATCGGACATCCCTAATATTTATGCTTGAAAAATGCTTCATCAAGCCAATATCTACCAATACCACATACCCAGAATATATTTTTGAAAATTTGCATATAAGTAAAGCATGATTGTGCATATTGTTGACTTAAATTAAACACAACACATTTTAATATATTCAATTTGTGTACTGTTTTATATAAGGAACACTATTGTACAAACCCCAAAGCCAGTTGGCACATTGTGTAAATCGAAAATAAAAACAAAATACAATGATTTGCAAATCCTTTTCAACCTATATTCAATTGATGTTCGAACTGGCAAATTTATTTTTTTGCAAATATTAGCTCATTTGTAATTTTATGCCTGCAACATGTTTTAAAAAAAAAAGCTGGCACAAGTGGCAAAAAAGACTGAAAAAGTTGAGGAATGCTCATAAAACACTTATTTGGAACATCCCACAGGTGAACAGGCTAATGGGGAACAGGTGGGTGCCATGATTGTGTATAAAAGCAGCTCCCATGAAATGCTCAGTCATTTACAAACAAGGATGGGGCGAGGGTCACCACTTTGTGAACAAATGCCTCAGCAAATTGTTTAAGAACAACATTTCTTAACCAGCTATTGCAAGGAATTTAGAGATTTCACCATCTATGGTCCGTAATATCATCAAAGGGTTCAGAGAATTTGGAGAAATCACTGCACGTAAGCGATGATATTACGGACCTTCGATCCCTCAGGCCGTACTGCATCAAAAAGCGACATCAGTGTGTAAAGGATATCACCACATGGGCTCAGAAACACTTCAGAAAACCACTGTCAGTAACTACAGTTGGTTGCTACATCTGTAAGTGCAAGTTAAAACTCTACTATGCAAAGCGAAAGCCATTTGTCAACAACACCCAGAAACGCCGCCGGCTTCGCTGTGCCCGAGCTCATCTAAGATGGACTGATACAAAGTGTAAAAGTGTTCTGTGGTCTGACGAGTCCACATTCCAAATTGTCTTTGGAAACTGTGGACGTTGTGTCCTTCGGAACAAAGAGGAAAATAACCATCTGGATTGGTACAGACGCAAAGTTGAAAAGCCAGCATGTGTGATGGTATGTGGGTGTATTAGTGCCCAAGGCATAGGTAACTTACACATCTGTAAAGGCACCATTAATGTTGAAAGGTACATACAGGTTTTGGAGCAACATATATTGCCATCCAAGCAACATTATCATGGACGCCCCTGCTTATTTCAGCAAGACAATGCCAAGCCACGTGTTACAACAGCGTAGCTTCATAGTAAACGAGTGCGGGTACTAGACTGGCCTGCCTGTAGTCCAGACCTGTCTCCCATTGAAAATGTGTGGCGCAATATGAAGCCTAAAATACCACAACGGAGACCCCAGATTGTTGAACAACTTAAGCTGTACATAAAGCAAGAATGGGAAATAATTCCACCTGAAAAGCTTCAAAAATTGGTCTCCTCAGTTCCCAAACGTTTACTGAGTGTTGTTAAAAGGAAAGGCCATGTAACACAGTGGTAAAAATGCCTCTGTGCCAACTTTTTTGCAATGTGTTGCTGCCATTAAGTTCTAACTTCATGATTATTTACAAAAAAAACCAACAAGTTTCTCAGTTCAAACATTAAATATCTTGTCTTTGCAGTCTATTCATCCATCCATCCATCCATCCATTTTCTACCGCTTATTCCCTTTGGGGTCGCGGGGGGCGCTGGAGCCTATCTCAGCTACAATCGGGCGGAAGGCGGGGTACACCCTGGACAAGTCGCCACCTCATCGCAGGGCCAACACAGATAGACAGACAACATTCACACTCACATCCACACACTAGGGCCAATTTAGTGTTGCCAATCAACTTATCCCCAGGTGCATGTCTATTCAATTGTAATATAATTCAATCATTGTATTCTGTTTTTATTTACGAATTACACTACGTGCCAACTTCACTGGTTTTGGGTTTTGTAATAATAATACAAATGTTAGATATCAGTGGACAATAAAAGAAGTGCTTGAAGTGTCTCTCAACATGATGCAGTAATAATTGTTGAAATCAAATAAACTAATGTTATTGTTTTAAAGGCAGCTATTGTCTTAAAGCTCTTTAGATGTGCAGAACTGAGCCTCAGTGCAAAAAGTGAGCCGAGACGTGCCCAGGCGGGCATGTAATGACTGGCAAAGACAGGAAGGTGATGCCTTACGCAGTGCAAACAAAAAACAACCCTGGCTTTATGCGTTCACCTTACCTGTCACCAAGTCCCTACTGCACAGGTGTCGAGCCTGGCGGCCGTCCACCAGCGCCCTTATCTGTTTCACGAGCAAACACATCTTTCTATGAACAGGGGATGAGCGACAGGCTCACTTTCTGGCAGTCAAAGACCTTATAAACCCTCTGTTCTTTTGTGAGCTGGAATGTGTTGTGCGAGGACCGACTAAAAACACGTCCTCCATGTTGTCCTACACGACAAAGTGTGCTCAGACATGCAAAAGTCTTGCACTCACCTGTTAGCTATAAGACCCAAGTTACAGTCCAGAAACGGCCCTTGTCTGCATTCCAGGGATTCTGCTTCACCAGGGGGCTAAACATCTACGAATGTCCACGCTAACCAGCCCTTCTCTTCAATCCGCGCACAGGAGTGGTCCGAGCACATGTACTCAATCTTGATGAGGCTGCCAGTGATTACACAAGCGGTCGTCTTCACCATGAAAAGGCACACATGCAGCAAGGAAACCTAAAACGTACGAAGAAAGAGAATAACTTGTGAATGCTCAACAAACGAAACTGTAGCTTTATGCAAAATGTACGATTACCGCACATGTGGGAACTTATGTGAATTGGTAAATTGTTAACTTGATTTTTTTTTTTAATGGTTTGAATCGATTAAGGCCACTAGAAAATGTGGAAATCTGTGAATTTCTAGAATGCCGAAACCAGATAGATTGTCTGGATGTCTTGACGCTGGCATGGTTTGAATCAGTTGAGAAATGTGGAAGTAGTAATAAATCTGAAGATAAAGGAGAATTTGCATTATGGAAAATACGGGACAGCAGGAAAAGCTAGAATTTTTGGGTGTTTGATTATTGTAATCCTGATTTTTTTAACTGTGTTGGAATGGTTTGAAAAAGTTGAGAAATGTGAACAAAGGCCATCAGTTTTAATGGAGATTTTTTTCACCAAAAAATGTGGATTTCCAGGAAAACTGAATTTTCCCGCATGATTTTCAAGTATGTTTTGACGCTAGCGTGTTTCGAAACCGTTGAGAACATGTGGTAGGAGTAAGAATTGTGTAGATCAGGGGTCAGTAACCTTTTTGGCTTAGAGAGCCATGAAAGCCAAATATTTTAGAATGTATTTCTGTGAGAGCCATATAATATTTTTTAACACTGAAAAAAACCTACATTTTTAAGTAAGACCAACATTTTTAGAGTATAATAAGTCTCTTATTCTCTTTAATAACATTGTTATTCTGAAGCTAACCAATAATGAATAAAATACTTCCTAGCATTAATGCGACTTCTTGAACGGGTGCGGTAGAAAACGAATGGATGGATTAAAATGCATGAGAATGTTTTATATTTTGAACGTTATTTTCAACACTGTGATTACCAGCGGAATTATTCATTACTTGTCGTTTTAAGTCAGCTAGGATTTATCTGAGAGCCAGATGCAGTCATCAAAAGAGCCACAGGTTCCCTACCCCTGGTGTAGATCAAAAGATAATTTCTGATTTTTGAGCAGTTTGAAAATTGTTCATCTGAATTGTTTATATTGGAGTTGTTTTAAAATCGGTTGACAAATGTGGGCCAAGGTCATGCATTTTAATGGGGATTTTTTTTCACCAGAAAAAGCGGAATCTCGGGAAAACTGATTTTCTGGAATGTCAAAAACAAATAAACTGATTGTTTTGAATGAGACACATGTTTTGAATCGGTTAAGAAATTTAGAGGTGGTAACAATTCTGAAGATTGAAGATCATTTCCATCATGGAAATTGTGAGATTTCAGGTGGACAAAGGCCATCCGCTTTAATGGGGATTCTTCTGTACCAGAAAAAACAGAATTCTGAGAAAACTGGATTTCTAGAATGTTGAAAACAGTTAACCCGAATATTTTGAAGCTAGATTGAAGTAAATGAGGAATGTGTAACATTTCTGTAGATCAAAGATACAGGTAATTTGCAAAATGTAGGATTTCAGGAATTTTTTTTTTTTTTTTACTTTCATGGAGCCTAACTGTTTTGATGTTTGAGTGGTTTGAAAAAATGCTCACAATCAAAAAGTGTGATAGAAAAAGTAAATTGAGGAAACGTGGGCATTTTGGAGATGTGAAAATGTTTAGAATTTCCAGGCTGTACAATGTGACATTCCAGGTATTACATACAGCCTCATGATTTGAATAAACAATGCTTTGACGTTGAAATGTTTGAATCAGTAAAGAAACGTGGAATTTGTAAGACAAAGGGTCATAGTGTCGAGGGAAATGCGAAATTTCAGGATAAGTGGAAATTTTGGGGGAATCGGAATGTTGTTAGGCTGAATGTTTTGATGATGGAACAGTTGGACTCTGTTGAATCCGGTATTAAGAAGTCTCAAAATCAAGCAAAATTGGTGTAAAGAAAAATGTGGCATTTTAGGCAGTTAGGTACTTTTGGGGCTGAATGATATTAAGTTAAAATGGTTCAAGGAATTTGGAAAAAGGCCCTTCATTTCATTGGGAATTTGTGGAAAATGTGGAATTCCAGGAAAACCGGGAATTTTTGGAAAGGCAAAAACTGATAGCCTCAATGTTTTGAATGAACTGAATGTTTTGTTGGGTTGGAAATGTTAGCTCCAATATTTCGATGATGGAATGGTTTGACTATGTTGAGAAATGTGGTAGTAAGAAGTCTCAATATCAGACGGAAATTAGTGTGATGGAAAAAATGTGGAATTTAAGGAGAAAAGAGAATTTGGGGAATATGAGAAAGTGTGTCTTGAAAGAACTGAAGATTAGGATGTTGAAATGGTATGAATCAGTTGAGAAATGTCCAAGTAGTAAGAAGTCTCCAGGTCAAAGGGATTAGGTGTTATGGGAAATTTGAAGTGAAAATTAAGAATTTTGGGAGGTTTTTTTTTTTTTTCTGACTGGTTTGATGTTCAAATGGTTTGAGAAATGTTAATGTTCCAATAACGTCATTGGAAATGTTGTGCCAGAAGATGTGAAATTTCGATAGATGCAGGAAGGTTTTGTCGTCAAAATGTTTTGAATCAATGGACAAACGTGAAAGTCGTAAGACTTCTCAAGATTAAAGGAAATTAGTCTTGTGGCACTTCGGCAAAAGTGACAATTTTAGACATTTTGATGTGTGAATGGTTTAAAATCGTTGAGAAATGTGAAAGTAGTTGAGCGTCAAAAATATAATAGAAGAGTTCACAAAATAACAATACAGGTTGGACTACACATTTTAGTTCCTCTTGAATCTTAATTCTTCACTTTAACAAGACCAGTCTGGATGAGGTACTAGCTGACCAGAGTTGTTACTTGCCGTGGATCCCACTTCCATGCACAGCTGTGGACGTCTTTGTGTAGACGACCTGATGGAATGGACTTCAACATTATCTATTATTAAACAATTCCATAATAATACTCACTTGGGGGTCCCTACATCTGTGGTCCTTTTTCAAGGTCTTGTATTTTCCCCCAGCAGGGGTCTTTTGAGCTTTTCCTTGCCCGGATGTGGGTTTAGATCAGGGGATGTCGTCGTGAGCTGTGAAGCCCTTTGAAACACTTGTGATTAAGGGCTATATAAATACATCTTTATTCATTGATTTATTGGCCCAGGGCAATCCTATACTTCCAATCTTTAGTGGAACCTATTTTCTGTTCCAGCAGACAAAGCAAGATCCATAAAAGCAGGTTTGGAAGACTCCGGTGTGGAAAAATGCAAACGTGAACAATAACGACTTCTCTCAGGTGACCTCACAAACGGAGAAAAATGGCATATAAAGTAACATCTTGTAGAAAGTCCAGAAAAGTGGAAACTGTAAGAATCAACTTTAATTTCAGAGCAGCACAGGTTGTTTGTTACTAGAATCCTCTTCTCTTAATTCATGATGACGTCACTGCTGCAGTTGGTAAATGTTACACACCTTACACTCCACCTTCCGTCCTTCTGCTTAAAATTTCAGAGGTGCTCAAATGTGTGGAGGACACACACTTTGACAATCCATCACCTTCAGGACATGATCAAAATCAGAATCAGAATCAGCTTTATTGTCATTACGCAAGGTAACGAGATTGAGGCCATTCCATACAGTGCGATGTGTGCATGCTAGAAAAACAATGTGCAAATATATAAAAATATAAAAAATGTAGAAGTGCAATGAATATGGTGTGAAATGAATATATACATGAAAAAAAACCAAAAAAAAACAGGGTGGTTGGTGGAATGGGTTATTGCACCGAAGAGAAGGCAGTTATGAGGGACAATGGGGCAGTCCGTTCAGGATGGTTATGGCCCTGCGGAAGAAGCTGTTCTTTAGCCTGTTTGTTTTGGTTTTAATGCACCTGTAGCGCTTCCCAGAGGGCAGCAGGTGGAACAGGTCAGAGCCAGGGTGGGTGCTGTCCTTGATGATGGCACTGGCTCTGTTGAGGCAGCGGGAGGTGTAGATGTCCGTCAGAGAGGGGAGAGGGCGGCCGATGACCTTCTGAGCCGTCTTGACCACTCTTTGCAGCCTCTCCCTGTCTGCTGCAGTGCAGCTGCCGTACCATACCGTAATACAGTAGGTCAGCAGGCTCTCGATGGACGAGCGGTAGAAGGTCAGCAGCAGGTCAGGCTTCAGGTTGTACTTCCCGAGGACTCTAAGGAAGTGTAGCCGCTGCTGAGCCTTCTTGATGATTGATGTGGTGTTGACTGTCCAGGAGAAGTCATTAGAGATGTGGACTCCAAGGTACCTGAAGGTGTGGACCCTCTCTACACGCTCGCCGTTGATGTAGAGGGGGGCAGGGTCGGTGCTGCTCCTCCTGAAGTCGAAGATGATCTCTCTGGTCTTGCTGGTGTTGAGAGCGAGGTTGTTCTCCGAAGACCAGGCCGTCAGCTTCAGGACCTCCTCTCTGTAGGCAGCCTCGTCACCCCTGGAGATGAGCCCGACCACTGTGGTATCGTCGGCGAACTTGACGGTAAGGTTGTCACTGTGGGCCGGACTGCAGTCATGGGTGTAAAGGCAGTAGAGGAGGGGGCTCAGCACACAGCCCTGTGGGGAGCCGATGCTCATATTGCCCTCAATGAACCGCAGTTCTTTAGTACCAGCAACACTCATGCAGCCACACACCCTGACACTACCGCCACCATGTTTTGACTGTCCTGGTACTCATTTATGTTGCCAGTTGTTAGACAATAATGGCAGTGTGGATAGTAAATGTGTACTGCTACACAAACTGTACACAGACTAACGTATATCTAAGTTTTATGCAAATATTTGTAGATCTTTTTTAGGGGTGTCCCTTCCGATACGATACCGATACTGTGTTATGATCATGCAACGTAAACATCTGACTGAAACGGTTATTATTACTGATTATACTGTATATGTAACTGAAAGCCTTGAGATCACCGCTTGAAGAGAAGACGGTGGTCACTTCTGTTCACATATTTATTTCCCACACGGAGCAGACACTTCTGGTCATGTCAATAAAATTGCTGTGCTTTACATCCAGTGTGACTGTGCTAACAAAATACAATTTCATATATACTGTTATTTTGCTCTGAGACAATTCCTTTATTTCAAAATTGCACTTTTGACACTTGAGGTTTAAGCTGTCCAAAAATTTTTTATGATGCATAAAAAATCTAAGTGTATTTGTATTTTGGAACAGATGAGACATTTTCAATATTTAAGTGTATATCGAATCGAATCAAATTTGAATTTGAATTATATTTATATAGCGCTTTTCTCAAGTGACTCAAAGCGCTTTACATTGTGAAACACAATATCTAAGTTACATTTTTAAACCAGTGTGGGTGGCACTGGGAGTAGGTGGGTAAAGTGTCTTGCCCAAGGACACAACGGCAGTGACTAGGATGGCGGAAGCGGAGATCGAACCTGCAACCCTTGAAGTTGCTGGCACGGCCACTCTACCAATCGAGCTATACCGCCCCAAATAGTGATTAATCGATATAAAACCTTACGAATCATGACATTTTCATCGTTTATTTTGTGAAAATATTCATATTCACATTTTACCAGACAATTTTGAGGAAATGCAATCTTTTGCGCCATTTTAAAGGATTGTGATAGTGAATGTAGAGCATTATAATCAATACATATGCAGGCCAATGGATGTAATTGTTTTGGAGAATGAATATGAATAATTTTGTACTATTTTAAATTAGTAATGGGGAAATATATAGATACTTCTTCTAACGATGTATTTTTTAAAGAACGACTTCTGCACCTCCACTTTGCAAAGTGTCATTGCACTGCTACCTCCTCGCGTGGGGTTAAGTGGTGGTAAGTAGAGCGCTTTTTACATTTAAGTGGCACGAAACTTGACTTTCTGTATAATCTGTACACTTAGTTTGTCTATTGAACTATTACTGTCAGCTAGTGTATAATATAGAACTTGGATTTTAAGATGCATTTTAAATAGAGTTGTGAACATGTACAAATATCACAATAGTGTAAACTTGATATGATTGTGTCATGGAAGGCATTGCCAACACCCAGCCCTGCTCTAAAGTATATTAAACTCACTATTGTTACTATTGTCCCTTGACAAGATATACTGTAATAAAATGGTAGCTTAAATGTGACATTTGTGCGATACTTTATCCACAGTTCAGGCCAATACTATTCACTCTTTTCTATATAATATAGAAATAGACCGTTTTTGGGAATGCAATTTTTTGCAACATTCTAAAGCAGTGGTCCCCAACCTTTTTGTCACTGCGGACCGGTCAACGCTAGTAAATTTGTCCCACGGACCGGGGGAGGGGGGGTGGGCTGGAGGGGCTTTTTTTTTTTTTTTTTTTTTTTTGCCTTAAAAAAATACAATCATGTGTGCTTATGGACTGTATCCCTGCAGACTGTATTGATCTATATTGATATATAATGTAGGAACCAGAAATATTAACAGAAATAAACAACCCATTTGTGTGAATGAGTGTAAATGGGGGAGGGAGATATTTTGGGTTGGTGCACTAGCTGTAAGTATATCTTGTGTTTTTTTATGTTGATTTAATTACAACAATTGAAAAAAAAAAAAAAAAAAAAACTTTTTTTTTTTTTTTATTTCTTCCTTGTGCAGCCCGGTACCAATCGATCCACGGACCGGTACTGGGCCGCGGCCCGGTGGTTGGGGACCACTGTTCTAAAGGATCATAACTTATGAAAAGCATTACAATCAACTATACATTAGATAAGTCAGTTTCTAGAATTTATTTTAGATGAACTTTTTTTTAAGCAAGTGTCTTTCTTCCCCATTATTTTAACATATTTCTCCTACAGTCTTTCTTCTCCCACTCTACAACATGGCTGCAGATGTTGAACCTGGCCTTCATTCCAAAGCAGCAGGAGTTCAAGTCTCTGAACTCATTAACACACAATATTACCTCCCACACCCAATCCGCGTTGCATTGCTCTCAGAGAGACAGAGAGTTCTCCTTTGTTACTTTATTAAATATACACCAACTGCCCTGAGCTGGACTTAAAGCGACGGGGCAACAGAAAACAGATGCCTGTGTAGTGAATCCGCATCCCTGTTAATCCTTCACTGCTGGTCCTGAGAGGAAACAGAAAACAAGTAGCCTGAGGTGTGCATGTGCGACAGACGGCTAGACAACAAGAGCGCTTCTCGCACGCCAAGCCATGCTCACCTTCACCGGGCGGCCGTGAGTCAAATACGGCAACTTGAAGTCGTTCTGGCAGTTAGCGTAGCCCATGCCCAGACCCAAACCGGAGCCAAACGAGACGGGCCATGTGCGTCCTGTGGGGCGAACAAAACGCTCATTCATTAGGCAGACGAGGAGAGCCTGCTTCTCTTTACTGCCACGACTTACGTTTAAAGAAAATGAGCGAGAAGAAGATGCCCGCACCAAGGCCTGTTGCTGCAAAGGAGAAGACAGACAGCATTATGAGCACTTCCTACCTAAAACTGTCTTGCATACACCATCCATCCATCCATTTTCTACCGCTTGTCCCTTTTGGAGTCGCGGGTGGTGCTGGAGCCTATCTCAGCTGCATTCGGGCGGAAGGCGGGGTACACCCTGGACAAGTCACAACCTCATCGCAGGGCCAACACAGATAGACAGACAACATTCACACTCACATTCACACACAAATATCGAAAATATATACTGTTGAAATAGGTTTTTTGACAAAACTTTAAAAAAAAAAAATGAGGTGAACTATAACTTGGATAAAGGAATAATAAATTATAAACTTCTGTTGCAGGGAGAAATAATGGCCAAGCTTGCATACATGTGCATTTAGAACTCCCAAAAACATAGAAGGAAATCTCTTACAGTCAATGAAAGCTTTTGACACAATTCCAAAAAGTGAAAGTTTGTAAAACAAGAATGAAGTTGGGGTATTTCTAGTGGACAGTGAATTTATACAAGCTGTACCTTGACTACTCAAAGTGTATCCCAAGTTTCACCTTGGTTCTCAGACACCCCAGTGTTCTCCGCAAAATAATCCATCACAGGCCCAAACAAAGTTGTGACAGAGAATGCCAGGACTTTTATAGGAGGTGAGAAACATTACATTCAAAAAATAAATCGTAGCAAAGTACAAAGGTGGCGTCCATGTTATTGCTCTTTTCGCTCCAACAATAGTGAAGTGAAGTGAATTATATTTATATAGTTCCTTTTTTGTAGTGTCTCAAAGTGTTTTACACACTGAAACCCATTGTCTACATCTTTAGATAGATAGATAGATAGTACTTTATTGATTCCTTCAGGAGAGTTCCCTCAGGAAAATTAAAAGTAAGCTACATTTAAACCAGTGTGGCTGGCACTGGTTAGAGGTGGGTAGAGTGTCTTGCCCCAGGACACAACGGCAGTGACTAGGATAACAGAAGCGGGACTCAAACCTGGAACCCTCAAGTTGCTGGCACTGCCGCTCTACCAACCGAGCCACGCCACCCCAATAGTCATCAATAAAAAGGTAAAATTTATATAAAATGCTCATTTGTACATTTCTGTTGTATTTAATATGTATTGCCTATTTCACGTTTAATGCATGTACAACTACAGTTACATTGCTAAGCAGTTATGATCAGATTATAGGGGTGACCCAGATCTCTGAAGTCAGGACATTTTTTAAAGATTTCGTGTCGTTGCTCTCTCTGAGTTGTTTTTATAAAATGTGTTTTTTTTTCATATTTTTGGGTGTCTGGGACTGATTAACTGGCTTTGCGTTATTTCTCATGGGAAAAAATGCTTTGGTTTTAAACCTGTTAGATTTATTTAGGACATTGCACATTAATGAACATTATGATGTACATACTGTAAAAGAACCAGATTGTAGCATAGTTGCTCATTTACATCTGCAGTTCCCCACACCAGTGTGGGTACAACTGGGAGCAACGTGGGTGAAGTGACTAAGATGGCAGGAGTTGGATTTGTACCAGGAACCTTCATGTTTCTGGACAACCGCCCTACCATCGGAGCCATTACGGCCTTCTAATTTGCTTTGCCAAAATGTATACCCAAAGCTAGGATGTGAGTATTTTACTCAGATATCTTCACATATATTGTCCTAACTTGGATTTATTTTGGCATCTTTAATGCACAAAATGTATAAAATCTTTCAATTTTTCTGTATGCGGTCCTCGGTGGGAAAAGGGTCCGGAGGGTGTGTGGAGGTTAAACGGTGCTACGCGTAGCTAAGAATTATGCTCCTGTGGGGTCAATGCCATGTGACATACAGTTGGGCAGTGGCACACAAATCGCCAACGCTTGTTTTGTCTCCGTCTGAAGAGGTACTTGAGGAATTATGTGTTTGTATGCGGAGCTTCACCTTGCTGCAGGCCACACCACACCCAATGGCAGAACAGCAAGTACAGAAAACATAAAACCAGCGATTTGGGCCCCTCTTGACTCTTAATTGGATTCAGAGAGCTATGCAGCATGACCAATGCACTTCAACCAGAACCCTCCGACTGTTTTCGATTACACAGCTTTAGAAACGTCAAATACGACAAGCTCATCTTCATTTATCAGTCCAGATCAGCACTAAACCATATGCATTTGCTTTCATACAAATATTTTGTTCAACTTAAGACCCAATGTTTCTTGCTCTTTGTTTGAGGGAACACTGCATGTCCTTTGGAATCAACTTGTCCTCCAGTGGGCATAATGAAAAGATTTGTATGGCAATAGAACAGCTACAGGCAGCAAGGCTGAAAATCCTCACCAAGCTCAAAGCGTCCTTTTTTGGAATATTTGTTTATTCTTTGACAAAATTCTACCCACTACCTTTTTAATCACATGGATTGTTGACACATACAAAAAAAAAGCTTACCAGTGGTTACAGAACACTATGTTGCAAGTAACCAAACTAAATGTTAGCAACACCACAACAAGATTATCATTTTCACATAAATGGTGGATGGTTGGTGTGGTCTCAAACACTGTTAATCAGCTTGGCAAATGACATTAGATTCACCATAAACAAGCTTTAACAATTGCCTTTAGCAGAACATATGCTGCAGAGCTGCTTCGGCCACGAGAGGCACTTTTGCACAGCTGGCAGTTTGCTAGACTGAGCTCAAAGAATGCAGATGTTTTCCTCCCGGCAAGAAGCACATTTTATTGTGCCGACGGTGGCGTCACGCAGAGTCAAGTGGATTGTTTGCCAGTCTAAGTATTTTGCCATTTTCCATTAGTCTCAGCTTGGATCACGTTTTGACTTTTTGTTCTCCTTCCACATCGCCCTTGCTAGCCTCTTTATGTAGCTGGTCCTTGCCTCGGCGCTAAGTGAAACTAGTTTGGCGTCCTTTACAAGAAAACTGTTAAACAACAGGACGTCGAGGAGATATGACCGTTAGACATTTCATAGGCCAAGAGTTTATTAAAGCACTTCTCTTTCAGGAAGAATGGATGATTCATTCTTATGATATTTATGTCAGACTCACATGTGGGCAAATTCCAAAGTACTGCATATGAAATTAAATAGTGGAACTTTTAAGATCAAACACAATGTGGGTTAAACTCATGTTTGTTAAGAACTGGTGCCATCAAAATGACTTTGCTATTGTTATACAGTAAGTGTAAAAAATAAGTTAAAAACAGTATAATATTAATATATGGGTTGGTTTGTTTTTCCTGGAGGAGATTACAGTTTTGGCCATTCAGTCTTTTTTTTTTGCTGAGCAAAAAAGCAAGCTGGACAACTTGGTACTATTTCTTGTCTTGCAAGATTTGCTAATGGTGTTCAAAATTTTGTTTCCCATAGGAAATAAAGACAGAAATAAATCTGCTCCAAACAAATAATTCCAAAACACATTTATCAAGAATAATTACACTTTAGATGCAGAAAACATAAATGACACATACAATGTGTAAATCAACAAATTTACCCTTACTAAAGACTCTTGTTGGCAATGAGCTGCCACCTTTGTACTTTGCTATTAGTTATTTCTTGAATCAAATAGTGTTTCTTGTCTTCTTTTTTAAAGTGCTGCCTATTGAACATTCCCACGGTAAAATAGGAATGTAAAATGTAAGTATAGCTGTATTTATTCATTTAAACATCTAAAACCAGACATGTAAAGCTGGGGTGACAGTTATATAAACTTTTGTTAAAATATGAGACCTCGACTCTCGTAATGTTTAGCGACCTCTGTGCTCTTCACTCCTCTCTTTACCCTGAAAAAGAGCCTCATATTTGACCATTGCAGATGGCTTCGTGCCCGGAGCTTTTTAAAACCTGACATATTTTCTTTAAATTTTTTCATGTAAATAGGTTGAATTAAAGGTGACATTTGCAACTTCCTCAGTTACATTTTTCAAAGCAAATAATATAACAAGAACACCACCGGCTAGCTTATGTTACAATTAGTGGTTTAACAGAACACATTTGTTTGACAATTGTTTATATTTTTCACAATTACAAAGTTTATGTAACAAGTTTTACTGGCCCAAATAAAACAATTGGTGTTTACGGCGGTCACTCACACGGTCTTGACACCACGTACGCGCAGGGAGTGCGTGCACACATACTGCCATGGCCAAAAATATTGGCACCCCTGCATTTCTGTCAGATAACGCACCACTTCTCCCAGAAAATTGTTGAAATTACAAATGCTTTGGTATCCACATGTATATATATTTTGTTTGCATTGGAACAAAAAAAAAAAAAAAAAAAGAATCCAAATCTGATATTAATTTACACAGAACTCCAAAAATGGACTGGACAAAATAATTGGCACTTTTTCAAAATTGTAAGAAATAGTTGTGATGCTCCTTTAATTTGTAATTCAACTCACCTGTAGCAAGTAACAGGTGCTGGCAATGTATAAATCACACATGCAGCCAGTTTAAATGGAGAAAAGTTTACTCAACTTTTGTGTTGTGTGTACCACACTGAGCATGGGGAAAAACTCTGTAGCTAACTTCCCTGGACGTGGACGGAAGACAAAAATTGATGAAAGACTGCAAGGAAGGGTTGTTAGAATTGTGGATAAAGAACCTCAATCCACTTCCAAACAAATTCATGCTGACCTGCACACACAGGGTACAACAGTGTCAGCTCACACTATCCGTCGCCATCTCAATGAAAAGGGATACTACGGTAGGAGACCCAGGAGGACCCCGCTGCTGACAGAGACATAAAAAAGCGAGACTGGAATTTGCTAAAACTTACCCGAGGAAGCCAAAATCCTTCTGGGAGAACATCCTGTGGACAGATGAGACTAAAGTGGAGCTTTTTGGTAAAGCACATCATCACACGGTTTACAGAAAACAAATTGAGGCCTTCAAAAAAAAGAACACCATTCCTACAATCAAACATGGTGGAGGTTCACTGATGTTTTGTGGTTGCTTTGCTGTTTCTGGTACCGGATGCCTTGACTGTGTGCATGGCATCATGAAATCT
Source organism: Nerophis lumbriciformis (assembly GCF_033978685.3). Lineage (NCBI taxonomy): Eukaryota > Metazoa > Chordata > Actinopteri > Syngnathiformes > Syngnathidae > Nerophis > Nerophis lumbriciformis. The sequence continues at coordinate 19,703,017 of NC_084585.2, forward strand.
GAGGACTAATAAATAATTTTGGGGCATAATGTAGGGCCCAGTGTCAGAAAGCTGGGTCTCCGTCAGAGGTCATGGGTCTTCGAGCAGGACAACGACCCAAAGCATACTTCAAAAAGCACACAAAAATGGCTTAAGACAAAGCGGTGGAGAGTTCTGAAGTGGCCATCAATGAGTCCAGATATAAATCTTATAGAACATCTGTGCAGAGATCTGAAAACAGCAGTTGGGAGAAGGCACCCTTCAAATCTGAGAGACCTGAAGCAGTTTGCAAAACAAGAGTGGTCCAAAATTCCAGTAGCAAGGTGTAAGAAGCTCATTGATGGTTACAGGAAGCGATTGATTTCAGTTATTTTTTCCAAAGGGTGTGCTACCAAATATTAAGTTGAGGGTGCTAATAATTTTGTCTAGTCCATTTTTGGAGTTCTGTGTAAAATAATATCAGATTTGGCATTTTTATTTTTATTTTGGGAGGAGGGGGGGGTGTGTTGTTCCAATGCAAACAAAATAAATAAACATGTGAATACCAAAGCATTTGTAATTTCCACAATTTTCTGGGAGAAGTGGTGCATTATCTGACAGAAATGCAGGGGTGCCAATATTTTTGGCCATGACTAATTTACAGTCATGTTGTTATGACAAAATATACATTCACTGCCAGCTAATGCTAGCTATCCAAACTGCTATTGTTAGCCAACAACTACGTACGCACATAATTAAGTCATTACGTATGAAAAGCCGTAAGAGGGCGGGATATAAATACATTGAAAAGTTAGCTGCCTCCAGGCACCTGTGTAAATGTTGTAAACAGCCCCTCTCAGTGTTATCATAAGTCTTATTAACATGTGCAGGGTTCTTGTTTTATGGCAGGCTACTCAACGTTAAAGGTGCATTACCGCCATCTGTTGGATTGGAGTGTGAACCAGAGTTCCCTCTCTTTGCCCTCCCTCACATAAGTACATACATAAATACCTTCTCTACAAAATTAAATTCCATTAACCTCTCTTTTCTAGAAACTTCACTAAAATGTTCTGGTTGCTGCTTAGTACCCCTTTTAGAGTACACTCCTTCTGTCCATGTCTTCTAACTTCCTCTCTTAGTTTTCTCCTTTCTCTACTGTATTTCCCTCAATGAATGATTGCATGTTTCACTGACTCTACCTCTTTGCAGCTGTCACATAATGTTGCTGGGTGTTTCCTTAAAATGTGCAGTGTCTTATTTAGTCTGGTGTGTCCTAATCAAATACATGATGAAATTATTTCCTCTTTTGTGCTACCCCCTTTTTTCAGGGTTGAATGAGTAGTTTTCTTCTACTCACCCCACTGCTGCTTCATCGTGACACATTCCTCGCTGTTGCCCTCATGTGGGGTGGCGGAAGTACTGCATAAATGAGCAACCCCAGTTTAAATGCCTACTTGGGTGATGATGACCATCATAATACACTAACATATACGGATATGGCCCGCAGGCCGCCAGTTGAATAGGCCTGATTTACAGTTTCCAATTAACCTAACATGCATATTTATGGCATGTGGGAGGAAACTGAAGTTCCCAGAGAAAACCCACACACGCACAGTGACAACATGCTCACTCCACACAGAGACGTCCAAACGTTATAGTCGGTAATTACTGACAATATAATTTGTGTCGTTTACACAAGCTTAAACCAGAAATGCATTAATTAACTTGAAATACCTTTCTTTTCAAATTTCTCTCCTTACTTTTGCCGAGTGACAAGTTGTTGCGTTCCTAACAGGCGATGCACGTTTTTTTTTTTTTTATAAATAAAGCATAGAGGAATTTTTTTATGGTATTTGAGATGTTTTTCAAACATATTATGGCCAGTAGTATGTTTGTAAATAATTGACTATATACACAGTATATCAATTCCTCTTCTCTCTTCTCTTCTACCAATGATTGTCACACACACACACACACTAATTATTCTCTGCATTTGACCTATCACCCTTGATCACTCCCTGGGAGGTGAGGGGAACAGTGAGCAGCAGCAGTGGCCGCGCCCGGGAATCATTTTTGGTGCTTTAACCCCCAATTCCAACCCTTGATGCTGAGTGCCAAGCAGGGAGGTAATGGGTCCCATTTTTATACAATATAGTGCTTGTTTTCAGGTTAAAAAAAAATGTTATGGGAAAAAAGGAAAAAATATATTTTACAGGTGTGGCGGCACGATGTAGGGGAAACTCTGGAGTAACCCTAATAATTGATGTTTTTCAACTATTTATCCATTTAATATTAATATTTTATATTTTATATCTATTTAAATGATATTACCGTATTTTTCGGACTATAAGTCGCAGTTTTTTTCATAGTTTGGCCGGGGGTGCGACTTATACTCAGGAGCGACTTATGTGTGAAATATTAACACATTACCGTAAAATATCAAATAATATTATTTAGCTCATTCACGTAAGAGACGAGACGTATAAGATTTCATGGGATTTAGCGATTAGGAGTGACAGATTGTTTGGTAAACGTATAGCATGTTCTATATCAGGGGTCACCAACGCGGTGCCCGCGGGCATCAGGTTGCCCGTAAGGACCAGAGGAGTCGCCCGCTGACCTGTTCTAAAAATAGCTCAAATAGCAGCACTTACCAGTGAGCTACCTCTATTTTTTTAAATGTTATTTATTTACTAGCAAGCTGGTCTCGCTTTGCTCGACCTTTTTAATTCTAAGAGAGACAAAACTCAAATAGAATTTGAAAATCCAAGAAAATATTTTAAAAACTTGGTCTTCACTTGTTTAAATAAATTAATTAATTTTTTTACTTTGCTTCTTATAACTTTCAGAAAGACAATTTTAGAGAAAAAATACAGCCTTAAAAATGATTTTAGGATTTTTAAACACATATACCTTTTTACCTTTTAAATTCCTTCCTCTTCTTTCCTGACAATTTAAATCAATGTTCAAGTAAATGTATTTTTTTTATTGTAAAGAATAATAAATACATTTTAATTTAATTCTTCATTTTAGCTTCTGTTTTTCGACGAATAATATTTGTGAAATATTTCTTCAAACTTATTATGATTAAAATTCAAAAAAGATTATTCTGGCAAATCTAGAAAATCTGTGGAATCAAATTTAAATCTTATTTCAAAGTCTTTTGAATTGCTTTTAAAATTTTTGTCCTGGAAAATCTAGAAGAAATAATGATTTGTCTTTGTTAGAAATATAGCTTGGTCCAATGTGTTATATATTCTAACAAAGTGCAGATTGGATTTTAACCTATTTAAAACAGTCATAAAAATTCTAAAATTAATCTTAATCAGGAAAAATTAATAATGATGTTCCAAAATTATTTTTTAAATTGTTTCAAAAAGATTCGAATTAGCTAGTTTTTCTCTTCTTTTCTTCGGTTGAATTTTGAATTTTAAAGAGTCGAAATTGAAGATAAACTATGTTTCAAAATGTAATTTTCATTTTTTTTTCGTGTTTTCTCCTCTTTTATAAAAATGTTAGTGGCTAGCTAGTTAAAATGGGACATTGTGATTTCACAAGACTGTCTTAGAAGTAATCATTTGAAAATGTTCAATTTGAAAAATGTGCACTTACAGAAAATATAAAAATAAAGTGTTGC